>NW_025200763.1:0-6753 GCF_004010195.1 Chiloscyllium plagiosum | reverse complement strand
GTTGTCACAGTATGATCTTCATGACAATGAACATTAGATCCGATGTTGCCATAGCCAAAAGGCAGTGCATTGTGCATTTGACAGGTTCCATTTAACACGTGCAAGGACCAAAGTCAGCAAGAAATTCCCTGAAAGTGACACGATGTGAAATGCAAATCGGAAATTAATTATCAAACGTTCTCCGCATCAGACCAGAGAGCAATGGAAGATCTTAATTGGGGCCATTTGAAGGGTTCAGATGTCGAGTTTGAACATGTCAGCTCCAATGGGCTGACCCATTTCGAAGCTCCTCAATCCTGGCTTTGACTAAACGTGGGCAGGCAATCAAGAGATGGCAGGAGGAAATCATTTTTAGGATGAAAGGGAAAGGTTTTAGCGGGGATCCGAGCAAGAGGTTTTCAGCCAGAGAGTGGTGGGGCCTGGTAAATCAGTGCCTGGGAGAATGGTGGAAGCAGGAAACCTCATAAACGTGAAAAACTGCCGAGATGAAAACTTGAAGGAGCACAGCATTCAGGACTACGAGTACAGTTCTTTAAGCTGGAATGAGTGTAGATTTTGTGTCGCTTTAACAGCACAAACTGGATGGACGGAAGGGTCTCTTCTGTACTGTCTGATTCTCTCATTCTTAGAATTCCTCTGTGAGGCAGGTTTGGAAGTGAAGTATTTTAATGAAATAATAAAAGGGATCTATGAAACATAAAAACATGAAACATAATCAGATGTAACTGGAAAAACCCAACAGGTACGGCAATATCTGTGGGGAGAGAAACAGAGTTAATGAAGTAACTCTTCATCAGAACATTTTCATGTGAACATGATTCACTGAACTCAAAACACCATCTTAGGATTCCCACCGCACAAGACCCTATCATTGCAACCAATTCACAAGGATTCATTTCTATCAGGGACCTGAGATTTAAAAAGTTGACATTCACATCTTGATGGAACATTTGTTCAACTGCTCTTCACACACCGGACATAGTTGGAGTAATAGAGATATACAGCATCGAAACAGACCCGTTAGCCTGAATCATCCGTATCGACCAGATATCCTAAATAAATCTGGTCCCATAGGCCCCCATTTCCCTCTCAACCCTTTCTATTCAATTAACAAATCAGCTATCGTCTAAATACTGTAAAGGCCCAGCATCCAACATTCCTTCTGGCAGTTCATTCCATACACAAGCCATCCTCTGCATGAAATTTATAACCCTTACGTGCCTTATAAAAATTTCCCATTTCATCTTAAACCTATGCCCTCTTGTTATGGACTCTCCCACCACAGGGAAAAGACCTTGTCTATTTACTCTGTCCGTGCCCCTCCTGTTTTTATAAAACTCCATAAGATCACCCCTCATCATCCAACTGTCCAGGGAAAACAGTCCCAGCCTGTTCATCCTGTCCATTTCGCCCCAACTCTCCAATCTTGTCAACATCCTTTCTTTTATGCAACCCTTCGAAGTTGCACAACATCCTCCTTCCACAAGTGAGACCACAAATAAAGTCGTAGAGTCACAGAGTTGTACAGCAGAGCAACAGACATTTCGGTTCAAACTCTTCCATGTTGACCAGATATTCCTACCCAATTTCGTTCCATCTGCCAGCACAGGGCACATATGCGTCCATACCCTTCCTGTTGTTATATCCATCCAGATGTCTTTTAAACATTGCAACCGTATTAGCCTCCACCATTGCCACTGGCAGCTCATTCCATACACGTTCCACCCTTTGTGTTAAAACGCTGCCTCTTAGGTGTCTTTTATACAATTCCCTCTCACCAAAACTATGCACTCCAGTTCTGCATTCCCCCGCCCCAGGGAGGAGGTTTTGTCTCTTTATCCTTTCCACGACTTCACGATTTTATAAACCTCTAATGCAAAAGACGCCTCACTAATGTCCTGCATAGTCACAACATGACGTCTCAATTCCTACACACAATGCTCTGACCAATAAAGGGGAGCATACCAAACCTCTTCTTTGAGATGTGATTTTCAACGACTATTAACCTTCATTACAAGGTATCTTTGTTCAGCAAAACTTTCCACTTACCATTACGTGGACACGTCCTGCCCTGATTTGCCTTTCCAAATTGCAGCACCTCAACTTACCTAAATAAAACTCCATCTACGACTCCACGGCCATTGGCCCATCTGATCAAATTCCTTTGTACCGTGAGGTAATCTTCACTGTCCACTGGTTTCATTTGCAAACTGAAAATACCTCCTATGTTCACATCCAAATCATTGATCTAAATGATGAAAGATAGTTGTGATTATGGTGGGTGAGTCACCTCAGCTCCAGGAGATCTCTGCAGGAGTTTGTTAGGCAAGTGTCCGAGGCCCAACACACTTCAGTTGCTTCATTAATGATTTTCTTTCTGTCATTAGGTCAGAAGTGGAGATGTTTGCCGATGTTCTGCACAGTGTTCAGAACAATTCCGGACTCGTCAGATACTGATGCAGTCCATGCTCAATTGCAACATATTCTGGACAATATTCAGGTTTGGGCGAACAAGTGACAAATAACATTCGGCCACACAAAGGCCAGACAATGACCGTGACCAGGAATAGACACTCTAAACACTGCCCCTTGACATTCAACGGTATGACAATCACTGAGTCCCCCACTGTCAAGAATCTTTGGGTTACCATTGACCAGCAACTCGACTGGACCCACCAGATAAACACAATAGCTGCAAGACCAGGTCAGAGACTGGGGATACTGCTGTGAGTAACCCAACTCCTGACATCCCAATGTCTATCCACCATCTACAAAGTACAAGTTAAGAATGTGATGGAACATTCCCCATTTGCCTGTATGGGTGCAAGAAGCTTGATACTATCCAGGACACATCAACCTGCTTGATTGGAATCACATCTATAAACAGTCAATCCCCACCACTGGCGCTCAGTAGAAGCAGCGTGTACTCTCTACAAGATGCACTGCAGAAATTCGCCAAAGATTTTCAGATATCACCTTTCAAACCCCGTGACCACTTCCATCTAGAAGGACAAGGACATCAAGTACTTGGGAACGTCACTCCTGAAAGTTCCCCTCCACGCCACTCACCATTCGGATGTGTAAATATGCTGCTGTTCCTTCCCAGTCATTGGATCAAAATGAAGATCCACAACAGAGCAACAGCTTCAAAAACAATAATTACTGTTCTCAGAATTAGAGGAAATCAGCTCTAACACCTAAGATAGCTCAGAAAAGACGCACCTGTTGCAGCCACATTGATTTTCCGTCCTCTTTCTAGGATTACCGACTGTCATCTGGTCACTATATTATAAGAAACATGAGTTATTACATTTGAGAGGATGTAATTGTTCGATGGAGAATTCTAACAGAGCTAAGAAAGGTTTGTTTCATCAATAAAATCACAAGCCACCATTTAAACTCTCTTTGTGATGATAAACTGAGGAACTCTTAACTCAATGAGTCTCTCATAATTTGGTTTGGAAAGTTAACAATTCCTTATCATGTTTCGCACATGTTCTAATTTTACATGTACAACAAAGAAACCAAAGAAACCAAAATGTAAAGAATACAATAAAAACATTACATTTGTAATGTTTTTATTGTATTCTTTACATTGTCTGAATCAAATTGTTTTGGAATGTGCGTGTTGGTATTTCATGAATAAACCACATAATTCAAAACAAAACAGTTCAATACTGCAATCATTGATCACGGCTGCTGCATTCCATGAACAACCCATTATGATATACTGAACATCAGGTTTCTCTGACTCTCTGTTGTGCTCTGGTCATGTCAGGTGCATCTAATACTTAAACTGATCATGTGAATACGTAGCAGGTCATAAACAATACAAGCCTTCACAACTCTTCTTTAAAGGAAAACACTTTATTTTACGATGAGAGTAACAAGTTAAGTAATATTAACCTAATAATCTACTTTACAAATTTTCACATTGTAATCTTCGTTTCAATTATTCCTCCATATGCAACATTACTTTGTGCATTGAAGAAATGTTGACTCCACAAACATTTCTTCGGGAAACACTAGAACGTAGTCACTGTCCTCTGGAATTCACTTTAACACTACACATTATTCCAATGATTCTTTAGAATTGATGGAAACGCGCAGCACAGAAACAGACCATTTAGATCACCAAGTGAATCCACTCTAATCACTTTAGTCTTTCTGAAAAAACGAAGGTGTTTTTTAAAGACTGCATCAACTGAAGATACAAGCTTCTGTTCTTATCGCACTTTCCAGCAACTGTTCCACAAGTTTGAGAGTTACTTCATTTTAGTTGCAGATTACGGTTCCCTTTAAATGTGTTATGCATTGCCAACTCACACGCCAACCAAAATGGGACGTGAATTCCAGACGTACCATGAATGAAAGGGTTAGCCCTCATGTCCCTGATAATCCTTCCATGTATTTTTTCTCGCTCTGCATCTCCTGGTAAATGTGTCCTGGATTCTGGATGAGATCTTCATCCAAGACTCTGAATATTTTGGACACATCAAAAACAATACCTCTCATTCTGCTCTTTCATGGAGAAAATGACCCTATCCATCTTTTCGCAGTAACGAAGTAATTCCCAGACACTGCCAACATTCTTGTAAATCCCTTTTATTCTCTTCTCAGAGCAATTCTATCCCCATTATGGGGTGATGAACATTACTGTGCACAAAACCTGTGAGCCACTCAGTGTCTCATGTTGTTCCACTATTACAAGACTGGCAGGGGGCGAGGGAATTTGTGTTGCATTGGTTCTGTGCAGAGTGGAAGAGCAGTAACGTTATGAAAAGTAATATGGAATTATGTCTCAGTGTGGATGTCTGATCAGGGTCTGCAGCATATATTGGATGTAGAGGGCTATAGTTGGGGAATCGCCTGAATGAAGAGTGGGGTTAGTTTATCAGTTCCTTACGTGTTGTACTATTTTTTTCACAGCCTCACGTCTGTTCAGATACTAGGTGATTAATTCCAGAATAAGCCAATACCCAGAAGTAAATCTATCTTGCTGGATCATAAACAATATTCTTTTGATTTAACAAATTGATCTCTTGCTGAGCCGGAAAGAACAATGCCTCAAATATTCCTTACACTTCATTACAGAAGTTTATGAATAATGAAATGATGATAAAATTACTTAACTCAACTTGTGTACTTATAACACAGATTCAAAGGCAATGAATACACAGTAAATGCATAACCTCATCAATGTCAAAACAACACATGAAGGAAATGAAAGAAAACGACTTGTACGTATTACACACTCCCAGTACCATTCCAAAGAAAACACCCCTGGAATAATATTCAAAAAATGTAACATTTGGATGAAGACTTGTGACTGCCACTTTTAAACTGTAACTGCAGTGAGCTTCTTCCAAGAGCTACCACACAGCTTCGTGTCAATGTACTCAGCTTTATCTATTCCCTTTAGAGCTTTATATTTATCCAAACACTTTTGTCTGGCATCAAAGCAATTTTTACACCAAGTTAATATAATTGTCTAACAATCTCATTCCCTTCTCATCAGTACAGATCTATACAATCACTCAGTACCAGGTTTTACAAGGACGAACAAACGACAAAAATAAAACGAGAAGTTTATCAGTTAAGGGATTTTCCCTCACCCTCAGTTTTCATAACTTTGAAACAAACTAATGCACTAAACCAAGTGCGAAAAGGAGAGTTATGAATGAATGAATAGAGTTGAAATACAGTAAACAAAGAGTGATGATTCGAGTTATAGGTATGAATGAATGAATGCAATTTTGTTTAACTGCGTTAATGAGAATATTCAGTTTCCTTTGCGAGAGTTCTACAATGCAATATAGTAGTGCACGAGATATATGGAAAATATAAAACTTAGGGGTCGACTTCCACATGAGTTTGATCGATTCATGGCATAAACACGCGTCTATTCATTAATTCCATCAAAACTTTCTGGAGTCTCCAATTGAAATGGAGATTACTGAAAGGTTGCCAGAAGAGGTGAATAATTATGCAATCGAAAATTTAACTTCCCAGGTATTTCTTTTGGAATCTGCAATGATAGGTATTCCACAAGATCTCTGTAGTCTGAGACTAAATCACTAATCGGCTGCGTGACTGTGGCCTCAACCTGCCCAACAATTATTGTCAATTTCAGAGGGAAATCATAGATAACCCTCAGGCAGATTCACACAATTTCAAATCTTCAAGGCAGTCACCAGGAATTGTCACAAGAATTGTGCGAAACATTTTCTCCATCTGATATAATAAAGAATATACTTTCTGCATGAATCTCGACGTGCAGAAATCTCTCCGCACGAAATGCCGATGTGATATCATCACAAAGTTTTCATTTATACCCGATTGGTATCACGTGGGGGGACTGTTCCATTATAACATGGATCAATTTATTCATTTAAAAATTGAACGAACAGGTGACAACGGTAAGTTAACTCCCACGTGACAAAGTACGTTCAGGACTGGGGATGGTTGGATAATACAAATAGGAAACATTAGAAAATGCATTTGAGTAAAATCATAAAATCCTTGCAGTGAAGAAAAAGAACAATTGGTCCATCGAGTCCATTCCGACCCTGCACAGGCATTCCACGCAAGCCTGTCCTTTGGCTCTATGAGTCAGCAGGTTTCTTGTATATTGGAACTTTTCCTACTGATATATCAACACTGTATTAGTTCATATTGAAGATATGCTGTCTACAGAACATTAGCAAAGGTGTCTATGACCATGTGCAGCAGCTGCTGAGCTTCTCCAGTACT
>NW_025200762.1:5668-6752 GCF_004010195.1 Chiloscyllium plagiosum | reverse complement strand
GGAGTGTCCCTCAGCTCTGGCTCTGTGTGAGGGGGACAGCAAGTAGTGTCGCTCAGCTCTGGCTCTGTGTAAGGGAGACAGCAAGGGAGTGTCCCTCAGCTCTGGCTCTGTGTAAGGGAGACAGTGACGGAATGTCCCTTAGTTCTGGCTCTGTGTGAGGGAGAAAGTAATTGAGGGTCTCTTCGCTCTGGCCCTGTGGGGAGAGTGAGAATGTGTGGGAGTGTATGTCCCTCAGCTCTGTTTGGAGACAGGGAGTGTATGAGGGACTGCCCTCAGTCCTGGGTGGGAGAGAGGGTGCGTAGCAAAGACAGGCATAAAGAGAGATATATGAGAGAAAGAGAGAGACAGATAGACAGACAAAGTGAGTGATGTAATGATAGTGATTGTATGTGGAAGATTTATTGATGATGGTTGCGGCATTGGGTGATTTAATGGGTTCACTGTCACTCTGTCTGAGGACACATCACTCTGGGAATGAGATTGGAGTTGATGATGGTGATTGAGATAATAGTGGGAAAACCTGAAAGGGGTGCAGCTGAGAGGTGGGGTCAGTGTGCTGTCCTTATGGGTTATGTGGGTTGTCAAAGACTAACTGGAGGTTCTCACATTTGATCTTCGATCCAGGCAAGCCAATCACTGAGGAGTTCCAGCTCGAACTTCCTCAAGACGTCATTGAAGGATCAAGCAGGGCCTATGTGACTGTGCTGGGTAAGAATCTAATAGCAATCCGATGGAGGCTTGTACATAACTCTGGAAAGGGAAGGCTTCAGTCATATTTCATACTGAAGAATGATAACAACCACTGACCTCCACAAGGATGAGAGAGAAACATCATTACATCACCATCTCATCCTCTTCCTCTCTCTCTCTCTCTCTTTTTGTTGAAACTGAAATTGGGGGCAGGTTGTTTTTGGGATTGGGGTATTGTTTGGGTTTTGGGATTGAGGTATAGTTTGGGTTTGGGATTGAGGTATGGTTTGGGTTTTGGGATTGAGGTATGGTTTGGGTTTTGGGATTGAGGCATGGTTTGGGATTGAGGCATGTTTGGGGTTTTGGGATTGAGGTATGGTTTGGGTTTTGGGAT
>NW_025200762.1:0-4918 GCF_004010195.1 Chiloscyllium plagiosum | reverse complement strand
CACCAGGGACCCGGGTTCAATTCCCGCCTCAGGTGACTGACTGTGGAGTTTGCACGTTCTCCCCATGTTTGCGTAGGTTTCCTCCGGGTGCTCCGGTTTCCTCCCACAGTCCAAAGATGTGCAGGTCAGGTGAATTGGCCATGCTAAATTGCCCGTAGTGTTAGGTAAGGGGTAAATGTAGGGGTATGGGTGGGTTACGCTTCGGCGGGTCGGTGTGGACTTGTTGGGCCGAAGGGCCTGTTTCCACACTAATGTAATCTAATCTAATCTAATTAATGGTTGATATCATTCTTCTTTCAGTGTTTTAAACCTCATATCCACCTCAAATTTAAAATCTATTTAAAGAACCTATTTCTGCCAGCTTCTGAGAAGTCATGATCCAAACCCTTGCAACTCCCCCAAGAGAAAGCAATCCCTCATCTTGATTATAAATAGATGACCTCTTAGTTCAAGATTCATCGAGAGGAAACTACCTCTCCAGAACCATCCTGTCAAAACTCCTCAGGATATCCATGGATACAAACCTGGTCTGTCTAACTTTCCCTCACAAGACAGGTTTTCCTTTCCAGCTGTTAGTCTGGTAAAGCTTCATTGATCTGCCTCAAATGCGTTTCTATCTTTCCTCAGATATAAAGATCAATATGGGCGGCACGGTGGCACAGTGGTTAGCGGTAAAGCTTCATTGATCTGCCTCAAATGCGTTTCTATCTTTCCTCAGATATAAAGATCAATACCTTACACGGTCCTTCAGATGCAGTTTCACCCTTACCCTGAACCATAACATTTATATTCAACTTCCCTCGCAAGAAGTGATAACGTTTCATTAGTTTTCCCAAATATTTGCTGTACCTGCATATTAACCTTCTGCAATTATCCTTAGCCTTTTTGAAGGGAAGATTTCTTCTGTACCCTGACCATTGTTTCAGATGTTTGAATGTTTGAATCGCCATTATCATACATTGTTGCTTATCGGTATTGTTGATCAAAAAAAACTTCTCATTGATAAAGCTGGTTTTTATCCTATAAATCTTCTTATCTATCAGTGTCTTCACATTTATTATGTTACTATCCAATGATAGTAACATAATAACAATTTATCTATATCTTCCCCCAACCTTCACTAGTTTAAGAATCATAGAATCATACAGCGCAGAAACAGACCCATTGGTCCAGCTCAGCCATGCTGACAGTTTCCCAATCTGGACCAGTCCCACTTGCCTGCGTTTAGCCTATATCCCTCAAAACCTTTCCTGTTCTTGGGCCTGCCCAAATGTCTTTTAACTGTAACTGTACCTGTGCTTACTACTTTGTCTGGCAGTTCATTCCACACACAAGGCACCCTGTTGATGATATAGTTGCCTCTCTGGTCACTTTGTTAAGAAAGCATATGGTGTTTTGGTTTTCACTAACAGTGGTGTTGTGTTTAAGAGCTACAAAGTTTTGCTGCAATTCTACAAGTCCCTGGTAAGACTGGAATATTGTGTCCAGTTCTGGCGACCCTATCATAGGAAAGATATGGAGGCTTTGGAGAGGGTGCAAAGAAGGTTTACGAGGATGCTGCCTGGACTGGAGGGCTTGCCTTATGAAGAGAGGTTAACTAAGCTCAGACCTTTCTCTCTGGAGAGAAGGAGGAAGAGAGGTGACCTGTTCGAGATATACAAGGTAATGAGAGGCATGGATAGAGTCGATAGCCAGAGACTTTTCCCCAGGGCAGGATTGACTGGCACGAGAGGTCATAGTTTTAAGATATTAGGAGAAAGGTATAGAGGGAACGTCAGAGGAAGGTTCTTTACGCAGAGAGTTGTGAATGCATGGGGGGGTTGCCAGCGGGGGTGGTGGAAGCAGAGTTATTAGGGACATTTAAGCGACGGCTGGACATGCACAAGGATAGCAGTGAATTGAGGGGTGCATAGGTTAGGTTATTTTATTTTACATTAGGATTCATCCTCGGCAGAACATCGTGGGCCGAAGGACCTATTCTTTGTTGTACTTTTCTATGTTCTAAGCTCTATATACTTTTAAATCCTTCTGCTCTCACCTTAAAAATATGACTCCTTGTTTTGAACTCTCCCACCCAAGGGAAAACACCTTTGCTATTCATCTTATCTATGCCCCTCGCAATTTTATAAACCTCTGTCAGTTTACCCTTAACCTCCTACATTCCAATGAGAAAGGTCTCAGCCTACCAGCTCTTCTTATAATTCAAACTCTTCAGTCCTGCCAACATCCTTCTACATCCTTTTCCAAACCTTCTACAATTTAATAATATCCTTCCAAAAGTGGCCTCACCAACATCCTGTAAAACGTCAACATGGCATCCTAACTCCGGTATTCAATCGGCTGAGCAATGAAGGCAAGTGTGCTAAACACCTACTTAAAACTAGCCTTTCCACATGTGATACAACCCTCCAGAGAACTATGTACCTGAACCACTGGGTCTCTTTGTTTAGCAACATTAACTGTGTAGGTCCTGCCTTCACTTTTTCACCAAAGTGCAAAACCATGCATTTATCCAAATTAAACTCCGTCTGCCACTCCTCGGCTCATCAGCCAAACTGATCAAAATCCTTTTGTAATCTTAGATAACCTCATTCCCACACTTACTAATCACGCTGCAAAGTTCTCATCTAAATCATTTATATAAGTGACAAACAACAGCGTACCCAGTAGCGATCCCTATGGAACACCTCCAGTCTGAAAAGCAACCCACCACCACCCACCCTCTGTCTCCTTCTGTCAAACCAATTTTGTGTCCAATTTGCAAGTTCTCACTGAATGCAATGTTGAATTGAATGATTTATTGATACTTGCATTTCACAGTGAATGATAGAGTAAAATATGGTGAAAAGCTCCAACTGAGGAACAATTTGGCCTCCACCGCTCCTCCATCACCTCACCGCTGTCTGCGCTGGACCCAGAAATGTAGGAGTCGCCAAACTTTAGGTGCCAGTCCTTCACTGCTGGGCCCCACCTCACTAAGGCGGCCGCTGATGCTGGATCTTCTGCTGAAGCCATACTCGCCCCGCAACCAGGAATCCCCGGCTTGGCCACCACCACTATCTCAGTGATAACCAGGAATCCCCGGCTTGGCCTCCACCACTATCTTGGTGATAACACAATCTTGGTAAAAACCCGGAATGTTCAGCTTCACTGCCACTGCCATCACAAAAATAACCAGGAATCCCTGGCTACACTGGTACCACCATCTTGGTGATAACCAGGAATCCCTGGCTACGCTGCCACCACTGTCTCGGTGATAACCAGGAATCCCTGGCCACGCTGGTACCACTATCTTGGTGATAACCAGGAATCCCTGGCTACGTTGCCACCACTGTCTCGGATATAACCAGGAATCCCTGGCTACGCTGGTACCACTATCTTGGTGAGAACCAGGAATCCCTGGCTATGCTGCCACCACTGTCTCGGTGATAACCAGGAATCCCTGGCTACGCTGCCACCACTGTCTTGGTGATAACCAAGAGGCCCTGCTCTGGCCTTGCCACAACCACAACTAGGGGACCCTGGCTTGCTGCCATCTCGATGATAGCAGGAGTCCCCACTCCAGGCATATCATGCTGCTGCCAATGCCACGAATCCCCTTCTGGGCCGACTGTAACCAGGATACCCTGGCTCCACTGCCAGGCCATGCTGCAATGTCCCACTAAGTGTCCTGCTTTGACTTCTCTCCTATGAGAAGTGGACTTGCCGTTGCCGCCATCTTCAAAGGTCCACTGCTGCCACGTCCAGTGGCCAGGAGGGGATATGCCCACTGCTGTCTCATCCAGTGGCCAGGAGTAGACACGCCCACCCTTGCCACCTCCAATGGTCAGAGGGAGACACACACACCTCCAATGGCCAGGAGGGGACACGCCCACTGCTACCACCTCCAATGGCCAGGGGAGACATGCTCACCGCTGCCACCTCCAGTGGCCAGGAGGGGACACACCCACCTCCAGTGACTGGGGGAGATGCACTCACCACTGCCACATCCAATGGCCAGGGGAGACACACCCACCTCCAGTGACCGGGGGGAGACGCGCCCGCCACTGCCACCTCCCATCGGCAGGAGGCTGCGGTCAGGCCACACACGGCCTGCTCTTGCTGCGGTGTTGAGGCCGCTGATTAACCGACATAAAAAGCTTTAAGGAAAAGAAACAGAAATAAATGAAAAGAAAAGTGTAATGATGGGAACTAGGTGGACCTTATTGACTGTGAGGTCCTGTTGACCAGACCGAATCAGGAAGCCCTGCCAAACAACATTAACCAGGGATTTAAGCTTTCCTTGTTGTTTGCAGTTTGTGACTCTGGTTTGTTGATAGTAGCATTACAGTCAATACATGCATTGGCAAAACTGTAAGATATGTTGAGAAGCTTAACTGCGAGAGTTGTGAAGAGAAATTGTGAATAAATTCTTAATACTTTGAGTCCTAAAAAAATGAGCTGGGGATTTGTAATCTCTTCAGTTCTGGGGATTGTCTCCGAGTTGCCTAACTGCCTCTGAAAGAAAGAAAGAAAGTAGACAACAATGGCTGAGTCCGAGGCTCAAGAGCCTCCATGCAGCCATGCTAGTCCAGCACCATCTTCAATACTCTCCAAATGCTCTCTGTCAAAATCCCCTCTAACATCATGCCCACCACTGTTGTCAGACTCACCGGCCTATAGATTCCAGGCTTCTCCCTCCAGCCTTTCTTCAATAAAGGTACAACATTAGCCACCCTCTAGTCCTTGGCACCTTACCCATGAGCCTAGATAAAACAAATGTCACTGTTGGGGACCTAGCAATCTCTTCCCTAACTTTAGATTCCCTACAGTGTGGAAACAGGCCCTTTGACCCAACAAGTCACTCCGACCCTCCGAAGAGTAACTCATCCAGACTCATATCCCTCTGAGCTGAAAATGTGTTGCTGGAAAAGTGCAG
>NW_025200761.1:4204-6752 GCF_004010195.1 Chiloscyllium plagiosum | reverse complement strand
CAATGTCCTTCTCTCTCCCCACACACCTATTTTCTATTTTCTTCAATGTCTCTCCCTCCCCACTTTCCATCAGTTCCTCTGTTCCCCCTTGCACTCTTTACCTACTCATCACACTCTCCGTGCCTCTCTTTCTCTAGTCCTCGCTCGCTTTCCATTTTTAAGGTAACACGATGGTGTGAAGTCTCAGGATGCTGAATGGGGCCATAGTGTCAGTGAGAACAGAGTCATTTCTTATGTAAACTGCAGATGTCGGTCAGCAAGTCATTATTAGGAGAACAACGCGTATGTAGCATCACTACATGCACATTACTGCATTTCAACAATCTAGGATGGCACTGCACAAGGTGTTCGGCAGATAGTCATGTGACTCGGCCAATGTTGTTGATCTCATATGCTGCAGGCAATGATGTCCCGAGGCATAGCACATTGGCGAGGCCATGCCGCCGCCAGGACAACTGATGGATGGACACAGTGCCAAAATCACCAGACAGGAGTATTCCTTCCCAAATGGAGAAAACTTCAGTGGTCATGGATATTCAGAGTCCCATCTTCAGGTTAGCGTCCCCCAAGGCAACCTTCCAGATAAACAACAACGCAGAATCGCCGAGCAGAAGCTGATAGCCAAGTTCTGTACACAGAAAGAAAGCCTCAACTCTGATCTTGGCTTCATGCCTCACTCCATGTAAAACTGTCATACTATTCTGTAAAATTTCCTTTACTGTCCCGCTTTAACTTGATAACTTGTTATAACCGCTCTACCTAAGTTAGTTTGTGCAGATTTAAAGTACTTGTTAATTTGGTCAGACTTTCTGTAAAATTTCCTTTACTGTCCCGCTTTAACACAATCACTTGATAACTTGTTATAACCTCTCTCCTAAGTTAGTTTGTGTAGATTTAAAGTACTTGTTAATTTGGTCAGACTTTCTGTAATATGACTGTTATACGTATCGTGCCAATACAGGCAATTGGTTTGTCTCCAGCATTACCCTATGCTTATTATTGGAATTAACATCTCTGCCGAAATTAACCAGATGTTGGTACTTAGCTGTTGAGACATTACGCTCCCCGTCGGATACTTTTACCACCCAAAGGGAGTACTTGTTCGGCCTGCGGATACTCCACTCACACCATTAGCATGATATTTTCATCTCTCTGCATATAAATTGTGTGTCTGTGTTGTGCGCTTCTCCACCCTTCATCTGACGAAGGAGCAGCGCTCAGAAAGCTTGTGATTTCAAATAAATCTGCAAACCATAACCTGGTGTCGTATGATTCCTGAGGTTGTGAAATCCAGCATCACAAAGAACAGTTTCTTTTCAGCAAGTCTGAGTTTACGGTAATGGCTCACTGTGGGGATTAAACCATGCATATCTGCGAGAGGTCCTGGGTTGCAACCCTACACAAACGCCGTGTTTCTTTTTCTTTCTCTTCATTACTGCCTAATCGGCTGATCAGCTTTCCGGGGGAAAAAAAACTGCTGTGGCCTCTTGAGGTCAGATTGAGATCCGCGAACCGTAGTGTCACTGCAGCAAGCATGGCACAACAGCGCACACGTTAAAAGCGAAAGTATCTGTTTCAGGATGTTTACCACAGAGTCAGACATTAAATTGATTCTCCGTCTGCGTCAGTACACAGTATCGGACGTCAACGGAAGTGGGGACGTGAAGCAATTGGAGACAGCACGGAAATATTGACATCAATGTTATTGTGTATGAGGAACGTCAGCAATGGAAGTAGATTGGAAAGTTGCGACAGTTGTACTTGGAGAACAAAGGACTGAAAGTTCCTCTGAATGAATCTTTTCAATTCATGACGGGTCTAGACAGAGAAGTAAGGAAGTGAAACGAAAGAGAGATATTCGTCAGTGAAGTAAAGTCATTAAGAATTTAAACAAAAGTCAAATCAGAAAGAGCGTTTTCACACAGGAATAGTAGTCACAATTCTGTAAGCTTTTGAATATTCATGAACAAAGACGAGCCTGTTCTCAAAGGAAGTGTGCTAAATTGGGGATATGTGGGAGGCTTTTAAAGACAAGTTGATTAGAGTTCAGACAGACATGTCCCTCTGAAAATGATGGATACAATTGTCAAAATTACAGAACCATGAAACATACGTGTAATGGTTAGTAAAATTTAGAGTGGTGCTGGAAAGGCACAGCAGGTCAGGCAGCATCCGGGGAGAAGGAGGACGAATCCTGATGAAGGGCTCCTGCCCGTAACGTCGATTTTCCTGCACCTCGGATTTTGCCTGACCTGTTGTGCTTCTGCACCACCACTCTAATATTGACTCTAATATCTAGCATCTACAGTCCTCACTTTCGCCGAGGTGTAATGGTGAGACAGCTAAAAGGACAAAAAAGCATGCATATGGTCCAAGCGACAGAAAACAGACGAAGCTTTAGATCAATATTGTGAAAGTGAAACCAATTGAATCGAAGAATTCAGAGGGCGAACAGTGTTTATGAAATATCTTTAGCAAACACAGTTAAATAGTTCTGCAATGCCTTTTTAAAAAATCGTACATAAGAAGCAAAGGGATTACAAGAGAA
>NW_025200761.1:0-2556 GCF_004010195.1 Chiloscyllium plagiosum | reverse complement strand
CCCTCACTGTACCAAAAATATACAAACTAGAAAGGGCACATAACAATTTATCAGGACGGTGGAAAGTATGCAGGATTATATTCATGAGATGCTAGAAAAAATTGGAAAAGCTGCACCTGAGCCCTGCAAATTTTGGAAGCGATCTAACAGAGAGTTTCTAGATGATGAGAGGTTCAGAATGTCTAAGTAGGAGGAAATTTTCCCTTTTCGAGTGAAACAAGTTCAGAGATTCCAAATGATCGATTTCCCAGAAACAAATGTAGAAACTGATTCAAGAAAGTTTTAATGAGAGATGACTGGGCAAACAGCGAGTGAACGTAATTGGGGAAGAGAGTTTGTGGCAGACTCTGACTGGGAGGGATGGTGGACGGCAGAACAGTGCAGAGATGGGCAGGGCGGGAAAACCAATTGGATTTGGAATGACTTAATGTGCAAAGATACTTCCTGAACAGATTATTATAACTGAGTATGAAATCATTTATGGTTTTGAGAAATGCAGCTTACTGTGCAAAGTGAAGCCCATTATAAACTGCGAAGCAACGGATCAGGACTTGTTTTAAAAAAAAGTAGAGGCAATTTAGATGGAAGTAAATTTCGTGAACACGTGCAGCTAAAATGCATCGACGACAAAGGTCACATGGCTTGGAAACGTGCAGCAAATGTTTCACTATGAAGATTTGTCAATGGAACCGAGATTTGTTTTAATTGGAAATGAATGTTATACCCGAACAATTACGAAGCAAACCGTCTCTCGGAGATGCAATTCCATTCTCTTTCCAGTGCCGTAAAAAATTGACCATCATTTACATGAATGTGAGTCCAGTAAATACTTTTTGATCTCATCCAAGAAATCCACCAGGAAAACTCTGTCGGCTTGCGTTTCCAAACCTCGGTTTTTCTCAGCAGCAAGTGTCAAAAAAGGGGAAATAACTGCAGCGCCAGAGTGCACACCAGGGTTAGCATCACATACACAGAAATCTGTATTGCCCACAACAGAAGCACTTGCCAAAGAGCGAACTTCGATAAGGGAACATCGTGTGGTGTTAACCTTTGGAATTTGTTGCCTCAGAGACAGTGGAGCCTTAGTCAGCCCAACACTCTCTGCTTGTTTTGCATATTTCCAGCATCCACAGGGTTTTGTCCTTGTGTTCCGTGAAGGTGGTTAACAGGAGCAGGAAACGGGTTCTGACTCGCTCTGTGGTAGACAGATTGTAAACTCCTAAATATTAACCCTTTGAGATCAGACTGAACCGTGTGCAGCAGAGTGGGAAAGAGAGGGAAAGGGAAACTCTTCTCGCACAACTTCTCGAAAAAGAAATGAAGGTTTCCATTACAAGAAATATCACAAACGCAAGAAATTCTAATGAGCGTTGCAATCAATGGAATACTTCTTAATCATAGTCAGTATTGAATCTGAAACTCTCTGCTCAATGTGTGGTAAAGCGGTCAACTATCCGAATATATCAGAAGTTTTCAGATGATGAATTGAATCGGCATAGTTGATTCAATGCTGAAAATTTGGACAAGGGCAAACGATGGAAACTGTGAAAACAATCGGCCGAGAGACAGCTTGCTTTGCTCTAAGGGACAGTTCGGAATGTTGTGCGCGGCTCTGTGGCACAACAAAGAGCGGGATGGAGTTCTAGCCCATTGCCGAAGTGGTAGTCCAATGTTATGAAGTCAAATTTCGCTGGAGTTACATTTTCGTTCTTTTTCCGAGTGGTTGGATGATCGGTTTTACTATTTTAACTTACAACGGAGACATATGAAAGAGCGGAATTTTGATAAAATTTAATCAGAAGAAATAATCATTGAATGGCAAATTAATCCTTTCGGCTAGTGGTGACGATTTGGCGCGTTCACCGCCACAGCCTGGCTTCGAATTTCCGTCAGGGAATCAGGAATTATTGTTCCTCATAGTGACAACAGCAGAAACAGAGCATCTCTGGCAGGAATCATTTCAATGTCTCGGATCAGTTAATCACAGCAAAAACATCAGAGAAAGTGACCCGGCGTCTGAAAGGAAGGGAAGGTGCCTGTACAGTCGGATTGTTCACGGATTGTTCACCCTTCATTCCCCACCAATTCCTTTTCGCAAAATGTTTCTAAAGGTGCAGAAAGCTGGGGACACTGTTTTGTTTTTGTCTCCTTTCCATTGCTCGGAGACTCAGTCATTGGGTTGTGGGTTAGGGGAATGGAAAAATGCCTTTGAGCAGCGGGTGGAAATATTTCAGTGTCCCCTCCGCTGACAGAGCTGTGACATAGCCTCTGATGCTCTCGGGGACATTCACTGATGTGAAACAGTGAAATGAATATCATCTCTGCACAACAAGAATTCAACCTTCATCAATGCTTCAGGGCAATGGGAAATGTTAATTTAGACGAATAAACAAGTTTAAAACTGCACATCAGCCAGAGATTAACCCAGAAGCTCCAGCGTGTCAATCGGACGTGTTATCCAATGCACTATCCCATACGGAGCTGAGAAAAGTGAATCAGGTTTGTTTGTAAGAGAGAACATTAAGTTGCTAATGATCCAAGTGCGGTAACACAGTC
>NW_025200760.1:5114-6752 GCF_004010195.1 Chiloscyllium plagiosum | reverse complement strand
AACATAACACTAAGGAAGATTTTATAGATACAGGGCAGTATGGTAGAGCATGACATGAACCCACGATCAGAGTTGAGGCCATCTTCATGGCTTATGAATTTCGATGTCAGTTTGTGCTTGGCAGTTCTACCTTGTTGTGTATCTCGAAGTTTACTTTGGAGGACACTTACCTTAAGGTTGGAAGTTGAATGATATTGTCTGCTGAAGCTTTCCATAACTGGGACAGACCACTCTTGTCCCACTATTGCACATTATTGTTGTGCAGTGACTTTTCACCTGTTGTCATAATTTCTGCATTTTCTCAACTTGGCTTAACTTTGTGAAGTAGACAACTTCACATGTTTTGTCGCGTCCATGTCAACGTTCTGACATGTCTTGCAGAGATTTTTGTGGCAGGGTTGTATGGTGTTGTAGTCGATGTTATCATGAACGGAGGGCATTTTTAACAAATGATTGCATTTTACATGTTTTGCCGTTGTTCGAGTGTGAGAAGTGTAAACATAGAGATGTTCTTCTGTTGTGAAATACATGGGTTAGTTCCTCGGCTCCATGGAAGGACTGAAGGATGAAGGGCACTCTATCGGTCAAGTTCTGTTTCTGTCTTCTGAGGAACTCATTGTGGTTCTTCGCTATAGAACGTCAGATCTGCCAAGGAATGAGTAGAGCATCCTGTGCCGTTCTTCTGAGGGTGCCTTTTAGCATCTTTAGGTATCCGTTAAGGTCCCCCTCATATGAGTTACATTGAGATAAAAGTGTAATCGATAGTCTGGGCAGTTCACAAGGAGATTCTGGAGGGCGTTTTCCAGGAATCTGAAAGTACCATCATCAGGTCACGTACTACAAATGGGGCACCCATGTACGCTTTCTTTTTAGAGGAAGGATGTATGTCAGTGATTTGTGAGGTTGGATAAATAAGATAATTGGAGGGTTATGAGGCTGGACGAGAACATGTCGTTGGGATAACTGTGAGGCTGGAGGAGATCACAGGGATTGAAAGGATTTTGAGGCTTAAGGATGTTTCAGAGGCAGGGATGTTTGTAAGGCTGGAGAGAGTGTGGATATTCTGAAGCAGGAACAGATTACAGAGATAAGAAGAATTGTGAATCTGGATGTGACTACAGCGGTAGAGAGTGCTGTGAAGATGGAGGACATGATCGAGATAGTGAGAGTTCTGAGGCTAGAAGACCTTACAGACATAGAGAACATTGTGAAACTATCCTCCAAACAGCACTCGGATGTCCATGCAGGAGATGGATTGCAGCAGTTCAAGAATGAATTTCAGCACCACCAGTTTCTCCAAGTCAAATAAACATGCCTAATAAATGCGTATCTGAGAAACAAAATTCACACTCCATCAAATCAATGAAAAATCAGATGAAATTCTGTTTCATGAAGAGGTAGCAGATACGTAATTCTTCTTGGAGCTGTGAAGGTTAAGCAGTCATGAATTTGAGTTGCAGATTCGTTTCCAGGATACTTAATTCTCAGATCGAAAGGGACATTGTTGCAATCTTTGGTCACTACATTTAAGCAATGAGCAAATAACGAAGATTATTTCATTCAGCGATTTCTGTGCATATGGAACAGTGTAAGTAGCAGATAGATGAAGACTCAGCAGTCACGCTCATAGGAATTTTG
>NW_025200760.1:1484-2820 GCF_004010195.1 Chiloscyllium plagiosum | reverse complement strand
ATATATCTTCCATATCCTTTTCCACAGTAAATACTGATGGAAAATACTCGTTTAGTATCTCCTCCATTTTCTGCAGCTCCACCCAATGCCGCCATGCTGATCTTTGAGGGGCTCTATTCTTTCCTAGTTATCTTTCTGTCCTTAATGTATTTGCAAAAACCCTTTGGATTCTACTTAGTTTTATTTGCCAAAGCTATCTAATGTCCCCTTTTGGCCCTCCTGATTTCCCTCTTACGTATACTTCTACTGCCTTTATACACTTCCAGGAATTCACTCGATCTATCCTGTCTATACCTTTTATATGCTTCCTTCTTTTTTTGAACCAAATCCTCAATTTCGTTAGTCAAACAGCATTCCCTGTACCTCCCAGCCTTTGCTTTCACTCTTAACGGAAATATACTTTCTCTGGATTCTCGTTATCTCATTTGGGAAGTCTTTCCATTTTCGAGCTGTCCCTTTGTCTGTGAATATCTGCACTCAATCAGCTTTTGACACTTCTTTCCTCATACCTTCAAAATTGCCCTTTCCACAATTTAGAACTTCAACTTTTAGACCCTGTCTATCCTTTTCCATCACTATTTTAAATCTAATAGAATTATGGTCTTGCCACCAAAGTGCACCCTCACTGACACCTCAGTCACCAGCCCGGCCCTATTTCCCAAGCGTAGGTCAGGTTTTGCACCTTCTCCAGTAGGTACATCCACACACTAAATCAGAAAATTTTCTTGTACACACTTAACAAATACCTCTCCATCAAAGTCCTTCTCACTATGGCAGTCCCAATCTATGTTTGATAAGTTAAAATCCCCTACCATAACCACACTATTATTCTTACAAATAGCTGAGATCTTCTTACAAGTTCATTTCTCCATTTCCCTCTGACTGTTAGAGGGTCTATGATACAATCCCAATAACGTGAGCATCCCATTCTGGTGGATGACATGGCAGAAGTTGAGAGAAGAATGGATTCAGACTGGATTGGGCGGTTTTATGATAATCTAGTATTGCCACTAAACCACAATTCGAGACTCCCGGTTCCGCGTTTGCAGCAAACGGTAAAATGGCTGTGAATTTGAGGCAGTGACAGGCCACGGGCTCCCTGCGCCATCTTTGTTGAGGGCCATGCGCAAGAACGCATATAAACATTGTTTCTTGTGGAGGTTAGTGAGGGCAATTTGAAGAGGAGTATTGAAACAGCAAACAGAAACCGAGGGAAATGTTTATCATTTCCAGGTTTCTATCCAGACAGACGTTGATTTTTCTTTCGTGAACTCATTTTACAGGATATTAACTGAGAATAATTGAGACAGTGATCGCAATACAAGTTCCAAGAGAC
>NW_025200760.1:0-786 GCF_004010195.1 Chiloscyllium plagiosum | reverse complement strand
TTTGCAGAGCTGGAGTTGTGGGTAGACTCACTGCAGAGCATCCGCGATACTGAGACATACTCCTTATTTATTATTTAAGAATTCCCATCCCGAAAGCCTTTCACAACTTGTCTGAACAAGTTACTATTGGAACAGTTCAGGAATTCAGAGAAATTCGAGCATGCATTTCGGTGGACTATTAAGGGCATAAGGGCAACAGTGCAAAGTTCGCTGTCCATTGAGGACCAAAATGGTAGACTATGTGGAAGCAGAACTGTAATATATTTGAATCTATTTGAACGGATTTCAATTGAAGCAGGCGAAGGTATTTATGGCCTGAACGTGAATTCATGCTCAGATTTCAGTCAGATCTAACTCAAACGGACTGTGCGAGGCACAGGAGAAAAATTGCAAAGGCCCTCACATTAACTTATGAATCGTCTCTCGACACAGTCGAGACTATAGAAGACTAGAAGACTCTGAAGACTAGAAAACAGCGAATATGCTCGAATTAAAGAAAGAGTTTTAGGATAAATCAGGGAACTTTTGGCGAGTGAGTCGGACATTAGTTCCAGGAAATATTCTGTAAAACATTCCGACGGACAGACGTAATCCTCACTTGTTGAGATGACAATGAACTGGGGAAATTCAGCATGGCTTCGTCAAGTGGAGTTCAGGTATGTCTGATAGAGTTTTCTGAAGAAATGACGAAATGTGTAAGTAAAGGAGAAAGATATTTCCCTTAGTAATGAGGCGAATAAGCTAAGGTTAAAGTAAGAGGAAGTAGGTAAAGGGTAGTTTTAAGTC
>NW_025200759.1:0-6751 GCF_004010195.1 Chiloscyllium plagiosum | reverse complement strand
CATTATATACCGATCACAGTGTATTATTGTACAATAAACACCGATCACAGGGTATTATTGTACATTATATACCGATCACAGGATATTATTGTAATCCAATAGGAGGGATGGTCCACAACGCAATGAGAAATACCGACAGAATGAGGCCATTCGGCCCATTGATTGTGCTGCACCATTTTGCCATGGCGTTTATGTTTCTTAATCCCATTCTCCTGCCTTTTTTACTGTAACTGTTGATCCTCTTACCAATCAAGAAACTATCTCTGTCTGAAATACCCTCAATTATTTGGCCTCCACAGTCCTCTCTAGCAATGAGCACCACCATCCAACTGGATATGTTCCTCCTCGAGTCACTGAGTCATAGAGATGTACAGAATGGAAACAAACCCTTCCAACTCATCCATGCCAAGCAGACATCCTCGGTTAATCTAGTCTTGTTTGGCCCATATTCCTCTAAACTCTTCCTATTCATGTATGTATCCAGATGCCTTTTAAATATTGTAATTGTGCCTGGCTCCACCACTTCCTCTTGCAGCTCATTCCATACATGTACCACCCTCTGCATGAAAAAGTTGCCCCTTAGGTCCCTTTTCTCCTCTCTTTCTAAACCTATGCCCTCTAGTTCTGGGCTCCCCTATCCTAGGGAAAAAATGTTGCCCCTTAAGTCCCTTTTAAATCTTTCCCCTCTCACCCTAAACCTATACCCTACCCTGGGAAAAAGATCTTGTCTATTTATCCTATCCATGCTCCTCATGATTTTATAAACCTCTGTAAGGTCACCCCCTCAGCCTCTGGCACTCTAGGGAAAACAGCCCCAGTCTATAGACTTGCTGACATTAAGGGCATTTAAATGGGCATTAGACATACTTATGGTGTAGGTTAGATGGGCATCATCTTAATTTCACAGGTCATTGCAACATCGAGGGCCAAAGGGCCTTTACTGTGTTGTAACATTCTGTGTTCTATTCAGCCTCTCCCTACAGCTCAAATCCTCCAACCCTGGCAAGATCCTTGTAAATCTTTTCTCAACCCTTTCAAGTTTCACTACATCCTTCCTTTCGGAGGGACACCAGAATTGCACACAATATTCCAAAAGTGGCTTAATCATTTTCTCTTTTAAAAAGCCGCAACATGACCTTACAACTCTGATACTCAATACTCAGACCAATAAAGGAAAGCATACTAACCACCTTCTTCACTATCCTATCTACCTGAAACTCCGTAGAGTTATAGAGATGTACAGCACGGAAACAGACCCTACGGTCCAACTCATCCATGCCGACCAGATATCCTAATCCATTGACTCCACTTTCAAAGAACTATGAACCTGCACTCCATGACCTCTTTGTTCAGCAACACTCCCCAGGACCTTACCATTAAGTGTATAAGTCCTGCCCTGATTTACCTTTCCAAAATGCAGTCCCCTCAGGTTTATCTAAATTAAACTCCATCTGCCACTCCTTGGCCCATGTGGTCAAGATCCCATTGTACTCTGAGATAACCTTCTTCGCTGTCCACTACACTTCCAATTTTGGTGTCATCTGCAAACTTACTAACTATACCTCCCATGTTCACATCCAAATCATTTATATAAACAACAAAAAGCAGTAGACCAAGCACTGATCCTGAAGGGCTTATGCCGGAAACGTAGATTCTCCTGCTCCTTGGATACTGCCTGACCTGCTGCGCTTTTCCAGCATCACATTTTTCAGTTCTGATCTCCAGCATCTGCAGTCCTCACTTTCTCCTGGTACACCGCTAGTCACAGGCCTCCAGTCTGAAAAGCAACCCTCCACCACCAGCCTCTGCCTTCTACCTTCGAACCAGTTCTGTATCCAAATGTCTGTTTCTCCTTGTATTCCATATGTTCTAACCTTGCTAACCAGTTCGACTGGGACAACACATCCATCCTAGGACAAGCCAAACAGAGACACGCACGAGAATTCCTAGAAGCATGGGATTCCAACCGGAACTCTATCAACAAACACATCGAGTTAGACCCCATCAACCACCCCCTGTCATCACACAGGAACTGACAACACCAACCCAAAGAAACCCAAACATATAAATAGAAAGCAAGAATCATGTACAGTGCTTCGCCTGAGGCCCATTGAAGATGTTACCTAGTATGGTGATGAAACGTCTGGAAATGAGCCTTCCAGCTCAGCGGTCAAACCTGCATCCATCTTGCTAACCAGTCTACCAGGAACCTTGTTGAACACATTACTGAAGTCCACATAGATCACGTCCACCACTCTGCTACATTAATCCTTTTTGTTAATTCTTCAAAAAACTCAATCAAGTTATGATTTGGAGACACCGGTGTTGGACTGGGGTGTACAAAGTTTAAAAATCACACTACACCAGTTTATAGTCCAGCAGGTTTATTTGGAAGCACTAGCTTTCAGAGCGCTGTTCCTTCATCAGGGGCCCAGCAATTACTTCCTTAGCTTCCACAGAGTTTATGGGTATTTAGGGATTTATCCATCTTTATGCATTTTAAGACATCCAGCACCACCCTCTCTGTACTATGGACATTTTTCAAGATGTCACCATCTATTTCCCCACATTCTGTAGCTTCTCCACAGTAAACACTGATGCAAAATGCTCGTTTAGTATCTCCCCTATTTCCTGTGATTCCACACATAGATTGCCTTGTTGACCTTTGAGGGGTCCTGATTTCTACCTCGTTACCCTTTTGTCCTTATTTTTGTATTTATGAAATCCCTTTAGATTCTCCTTAATCCTTTTGCCAAAGCTATTTCATGTCCCATTTTTGCCCTCCTGATTTCCCTCTTAAACATACTCCTGCTGCCTTTATATTCTTGTCAGGATTCACTCGATGTCTGCTATCTATACCTGACATATGCTTCCTTCTTTTTCTTAACCAAAACCTCAATTTCTTTAATCATCCAGCATTCCCTACACCTACCAGCCTTGTCTTTCCCCAAGCAGGAACATTCTGTTTCTGGACTCTCGTTACCTCATTTTTGAAGGCTTCCCATTTTCTGGCACGGTGGCCCAGTGGTTAGCACTGCTGCCTCACAGCGCCAGAGATCTGGATTCAATTCCCACCTCAGGCGACTGTGTGGAGTTTGCACATTCTCCCCGTGTCTGCGTGGGTTTGCTCCGGTTTCCTCCCACAGGCCAAAAATGTGCAGGTTAGGTGAATTGGCCATGCTAAATTGCCCGGAGTGTTAGGTGAAGGGGTAAATATAGGGGAATGGGTCTGGGTGGGTTGCTCTTCGGAGGGTTGGTATGGACTTGTTGGGCCAAAGGGCCTGTTTCCACACTGTAAGTAATCCAGCCATCTCTTTATCTGCGAATGTCTGCCCCAAATCAGTTTTTGAAAGTTTGTACTGTAAAAATTATCCTTAGAACTTTAACTTTTAGATCTTGTCTATCCTTTTCCATCACTATTTTAAAGCTAATAGAATTATGATTGCTGGCACCAAAGTGTTCCCCCACTGACAGCTCAGTCACTTGCCCTGCCTTATTTCCCAAGAGTACATCAACTTTGGAACCTTGACTAATATACTGACTGGGAGATTTTCCCGTGTATCAGCTCCTCAGCCGTTCATTCACTGCTCTTTCTTCCTATTCCTACCCTCATTAGCTTGTAGACTGGGAGTAAGCCAGATATTACTAACCCTGAGTAGGCACATCAGAAAATTTTCTTGTACACACTTAACAAATTACTGTCCATCTAAGCCCTTAACACTATGGCAGTCCCAGTCTGTGTTTGAAAAGTTAAAATCCCCGACCTTTACCACCCTGTTATTCTGACAGATAGCTGAGATCTCCTTCCAAGTTTGTTTCTCAATTTCCCTCTGATTATTAGGGGGTCTATAATACAATCTCAATAAGGTGATCATCCCTTTCTTATTTCTCAGTTCCACCCAAATAACGTCCCTGGACATATTCCCGGAATATTCTTCCTAAGTACAGCTGTAATGTTATCCCTTATCAAAAATGACACTCCCCCTCTTCTCTTGCCCCCCCTTTCTAGTCTTCCTACGTCATTTGTATCCTGGAACATTATCCTGCTAGTACTTTCCATCCCTGAGCTACATTTCTGTAATTGCTAACCACTGTGCCACCGTGCCGCCCACTAAAGATCTAAAGAGAGGGCTAAGAAGAGCCAGTTGTTGATGGATATGAACAAGAAAAACCCGAAGACCTTCTATAGGTATATCAGAAATAAAGGAATGACTAGAGTAGGTTTAGGGCCAATCAAAGATAGTCATGGGAAGTCGGGTGTGGAATCTGAGGACATAGGACATAGGACTTAATGAATGATTTTTGTCAGTATTCACATTGGAAAAGGGCAATGTTAGTGAAAATACAGAGATAAAGCTACTAGATTAGATGGGATTGCAGTTGACAAAGAGGAGGTTTTAGCAAATTTGGAAGATCTGAAAATAAATAAGATCCCTGGGTCGGATGAGATTTATCCTCAGATTCTCAGGGAAGCCAGGAAGGAGATTGCAGAGCCTTTGGCTTTGATCTTTATGTTGTCATTGTCGACAGGAGTAGTTCCCGAAGACTGGAGGACAGCAAATGTTGTTCCCTTGTTTAAGAAGGGGAGTAGAGACAACCCTGGTAATTATAGGCCAGTGAGCCTTACTTCAGTTGTGGGTACGGATTGGACGATGGATAGGATTTGTAACTATCTGGAAACTATTTGATTAGGAATAGTCAACACGGTTTTGTGAAGGGTAGGTCGTGCCTACCTATCCTTATTGAGTTCTTCAAGAAGATGACAAAACAGGTGGATGAAGGTAAATTGGTTGATGTAGTGTATATGGACTTCAGTAATGCCTTTGATAAGGTTCTACACGGTAGGCTATTGCGCAAAATACGGAGTTTCGGGATTGAAGATGATTTAGTGGTTTAGATCAGAAATTGGCGAGCTGAAAGAAGACGGAGGGTGGTGGTTGATGGGAAATGTTCATCCTGGAGTTCAGTTACTAGCAGTGTGCTGCAAGGACCTGTTTTGGGGCCACTTCTGTTTGTCATTTTTATAAACGATCTGGATGTGGGCGTAGAAGGATGGGTTAGTAAATTTGCGAATGACACTAAGGTAGGCAGAGTTGTGGATAGTGCCGAAGGATGTTGTGGGTTACAGAGGGACATAGATAAGATGCAGAGCTGGGCTGAGAAGTGGCAAATGGAGTTTAATGCGGAAAAGTGTGAGTTCACTTCAGAAGAAGTAACAGGAATGCAGAGTACAGGGCTAATCGTAAAATTGTTGGCAGTATGGATGAACAGAGAGATCTTGGTGTCCAGGTGTCTAAATCCCTGAAAGTTGCCACCCAAGCTGATATGGTTGTTAAGAAGGCATATGGTGTGTTGGCGTTTATTGGTAGGAAGATTGATTTTAGGAACCACAAGGTGATGCTTCAGCTGTACAAAACACTAGTAAGGCTGCAACTGGAGTATTGTGTGCAGTTCTGGTTACTGCACTATAGAAAGGATGTGGAAGGTTTGGAAAGGGTTCAGAGGAGATTTAATAGAATGTTGCCTGGTATGAAAGGAAGATCTTACGAGGAAAGACTGAGGGAACTGAGGCTGTTTTCATTAGAGAGAAGAAGGTTGAGAGGTGACTTAAAAAAGGGCTCTTAGCAAACTAAATGGGACCGTACAGTGGCTCAGTGGCTAGCACTGCTGCCTCACATCTTCAGGCACCTAGGTTTGATGCCATCCTTGGGTGACTGTCTTGTGGAGTTTGCATATTCTGCTCATGTGTGTGTGGGTTTCATCCAAGTGCTTTGGTTTTCTCTCACAATCCAAATATGGGCGGATTAGGTTGCACATAGTGCCCAGGGATGTGCAAGCTGGGTGGATGAGCCATGAGAAATGTAGGGATTCAGGGAAGGGATAGGATGCTCTTCAGAGGGTCAGTGTGGACCTGATGGCTGAATGGCTTGCTTTTACACTGTAAGGATTCTATGACTCAAACTCTTGTGTATCATCATGTCAAAGACCTTCTGGTAATCCAAATAGATCACATCCAGTGGCTCTCCTTTGTCTACCTTAAATACTGATTATAATTGATTACTTGGCTTGTGTAGGAGAAATGATCCAGTACTAATTGTAATGGATTCCTGGGCTCAGCTAGGTTGGGTGCTTCAGTCATTAAATATCTATTATAATCGATCATTGTGCTCAGGTATGAGTCCATGTGCTGTAGGTATACCCACAATGCCATTACGAGGTAATTCCAGGATGTTGACTGAGCGACAGTGAAAGAATAGCAATATATTTCCAAGTCAGGATGGTAAGCGGATTGGAGGGGATCTTGCATGTACTAGTGTTCCCATGTATTTGCTAACCTTGTCCTTCTAGATGGAAGTGGGTTTGGAAGATGATGTCTAAGGATCATAGGCAAATTTCTGCGGTGCACCACACTGCTGCTACAAACCATCAGAAGTGGAGGGAGTGGATGCTTGTGGATGTGATGCCAGGACCCAGAAAACACGATCAGAGACATCACATACCCTTGCCAGAGGATGTGGTGGGCGTCTCTGTCCTTGAAGGTGTTGAACTTCTTGAGTGTTGTTGGAGCTGCACTCATCTATGAAGTGGGGAATATTGCATCACACTCCTGACTTGTGCTTTGAGGAGTCAGGAGGTTATTTACATGCTGCAGTATTCCTAACCTCTGACTTGCTCTTGTAACCACTGTGTTTATATAATATCATAGAGATGTACAGCAATGGATACAGACCCTTCGGTCCAACCTGTCCAT
>NW_025200758.1:0-6750 GCF_004010195.1 Chiloscyllium plagiosum | reverse complement strand
AAATGGCCACAAATCGATCAAAAGTGAAAGTGAAGGTGAACCAGACAAAGCAGTCAGTGGCTGCATAAAGCAGGACGGCGTGGATATTACACACGGGATTGGACTCCAGGAAATAAAACTTTTCATTATAAACAATGGGAATGTGTCTCATTATAAGGTCGAGGATAATGACCCGTAGATCTGCCACTGCCATGGCCCCCAGGTAACGTCTGACACATGGAGATAATTCACAATCTTTATAAAACAGAACGTAGATGGTCACTACGTTAACTGTGAGGAAGAAAAACAAACACAGTATACAATAGCCTGGAGACAAAGTGACAAGTTTGACAGAGGGGCCAGTGAAATTTTCAAATGTGTCACCGTATTTAGAGATTTATGAAAATAATTTGAGGTGGAATAACAATATGGAAAGTCTGAATTGCTGGCAAAAATAAATCGTAAAAAATAAAATGCCCTCCCTCCCCAAACACACAGAGACATATCCATAACAACAGGTGTTTTTTGGAATATTCCCACACAATCAATAACTCGAAAGCAGACACAAGTCACTTCCTTCCAGTTCCGAATAAGGTAAGTGAAATCGTTTCTGTTCTGCATGCTCTCTCGAAGCTCCTTGAAGACAAATGGAGTTCGGAAAATTCTGTCTTTTCGGCTAAATTGTGGGAAAAGGTATGAAACGCTTTAACTGCCTGAGGGTACTTCGCAACATTATCTCCTTCTCCCTGGAACGGGATCTATTTCCTCGAGATCTTATCGTTTGCTCAATTCACTGAAGTCCAGCTGTTCACAAGTAATGTCAGGGACAAAATGTTCCAGGCAACGTCAGTTAAAAAATGACGGGTTTAGAATATGACGGGGAATGTCAGTTTTCGAAAGTTTAGTACAGAATGTTCCGGGAAATGTCAGTTATAGAATATCGGGTGCAGGATATTCCTCGCAATGGCAGTTATACAAGGTTCTTCACAGACTTTTCTGGGAAAATTCCTTTTTAGAATGTTGAGTACAGAATGTTCTGGGGAATATCAGTTATACAATGTCCGGTACATAATGTTCCAGGAAATCTTCTGAAGGTATAGCAGCACACTTCCCAATCATTCCCTCCGCTATCTTGATGACTTTATCGGCCACACAGTTGTGTGACAGACTCAATGGTGACAGACTCAACTTTGCATCTTGTAGCTCACTGACACCCACAGCTCCCTGGAATATACACGCACCCACCCTGCCTCCTGTAAAACACCATCTCTTATTCTGAATTCCTACAATTCCAAAGCGTCTGCTCCCAGGATGATCAATTTCAATAAGAAAATCCCAGAGGGCCTCCTTCTTCAAAGATCACATTTTCCTCTCGAAAATGGTGGATAATGCCTTCCAGCGCATCGCCTCTAGATCTCTCCAC
The DNA here is from genome assembly GCF_004010195.1 of Chiloscyllium plagiosum. Classification (NCBI taxonomy): domain Eukaryota; kingdom Metazoa; phylum Chordata; class Chondrichthyes; order Orectolobiformes; family Hemiscylliidae; genus Chiloscyllium; species Chiloscyllium plagiosum. The sequence continues at coordinate 5,348 of NW_025200758.1, read as the reverse complement.
TCTTGAAAACCCAAAGCCCCTCTCCCACCAAAACAATGTCAGGGCGCCCTGGTCCTCACCATCCACCGCAACAAACAGCAGACACCACACATCATCCTTCGCCGTTTCTTCCACCTACAGTCGGACACCACCATCAGAGACATATTTCCCGGCCCATAACTATCAGCTTTCCGGAGAGACCATTTCCTCTGCTGCTCCCCTGTCAGGTCCCGCCGCCCCCTCCCCCCCCACTCCCCCACCTGTCTACCCACCAATCCTGGCACCTTCCAATACCACCACAGGAAGTGCAAAACCGACAGCCATATTTCCCCTGCACCTCCGTCCAAGGCCCTAAAGGATCGTTTCACATCTGGCATAAATTTAAGCAACTCCACACATTTGTGCCCGTCGATCCCGATGTGGACTCCTCGACATTTGGGAGACAGAATGGCAACTTATGGATCGTTTCAGAGAATACCTCTGGGACAAAAGGATCAACTAACCCAACCGCCCAATGGCTTTAAACTACATATCTCCCTCGGTTGGCATGGTGGCTCAGTGGTTATCATTGCTGCCTCACGGTGCCAGGGACCGTGGTTCAATGCCAGCTTTCAGTGACTGAATGCGGTTTTCCTGTTTTCTTCCAGGTGTTCCGGTTTTCGCCCACAACCCGAAGATGTGCAGATTAGGTCAATTGGCCGTGTTAATTTGCCCGTAGTTTTCAGGGATATGCAGGCATGCTGCATTAGTCAGTTGTCAATAAAGCTTACGGGAATGGGTTTCCATGAGGTCCGGTTCGGAGTGATGGTGTGGAATTATTGGGCCGAAGACCCGTTTCCACACTGTAGGAATTCAAAGTCAAACTCTCCCACGCCATCAAGGACGCCAAAATGTGACCACCCGACTCCTGGAGAAAGAACTCCTCACATTCCACCTTGGGAAGAGATGAACATGTGTTTGCAAACGAAAGGACTGATTAGGGATCGTCAAAATGGGTTTGTGCGTGGGAAATCATGTCTCATAAACATGATCGAGTTATTTTGAAGAAGTAGCAAAGGGGATTCTTGAGGAAAGAGCGTTAGATGTGATCTATACGGACTTCAGTAAGACGTTCGACAAGATTCTCCATGGGCGACTGGTGAGCAAGGTTAGATCTCACGGAATACAGGGAGAACTAGCCATTTAGTACAGAACTGAGTCAAAGGTAGAAGACAGAGGATGGAGGTGGAGTGTTGTTTTTAAGACCGAAGGCCTATGACTGTTGTAGTGGCACAGGGATCGGTGCTAGGTCTACGAATTTTCGTCATTTATATAAATGATTTGGATGTGTGAATATGTGGTATAGTTAGGAGCTTGCAGAAGACACCTGAATTGGCAGTGTAGTGGACTGGGAAGAGGGTTACCTTATGATCTTGACCAGATGGGCTAATGGGCTGAGAAGTGGCAGATAGAGTTTATTTCAGATAAATGCGACGTGCTGCTTTTTGGGAAAGCAAATCTTCGCAGCACCAATACACTTGTATGTCTATTCGTGGCGATTAAGCCAGAGAGCGATAAGTTCAGTGAGCGATTCACTCGCCCTGGAAGCAAGCAACAAAGTTAATCCCATCAACACCGATATTTTTGATGGGGACATGCTGCACTGCAAAGCACCTATACACTGCGATGACAATGATGAACCATATGAGAAGAAGTGGTTCACGAGATTGGTTAAACCAGATCAGTTTCTATTGTGCGAGTATTTCTTGGAGTAATCACAGATGTGCAGTCAGTGTGAACTGATGCAAAATATCTGTAATGGCGAGTAGACCCTAATCATTTTGGTGTAGAAGGGTTCGCTTCTCACGTGTCACTGGCACAGGCGTCCGGTGACAGGTGGCAGGATTTGAGAACATGGGCGCTAAATACACAAAGAACGAAATACTGGATCTTCAGGGATGATGTGGGTATCTGGTTCAACGCAGATATGCGAACATATAAGAAGAAACTTAATTGGCTAAACCAGGCACATAGGTAACACCCGCCAGACCTGAAAAGCTAGGAGCGTAGCCTGGCGTTTCCCTAACATAGAAGACTCTGACCCAAGATTAAAAACGGTCCGTACTGAGTTGTGGGCAAAAGGCAAACGTAACGTTGGGCTCATACGGGGCTCTGAGCCCATAATGATAAATCCGAAGCCTGAGTATCGTCCTTGCTGAACTCAATACCCGTTAAAACCCGAGGCCATAGAAGGAATTACGCCAGTCTTTGAATTCCTCCTAAAGGCTGGAGTGATAATCCCTTGGAAAACTCACCAGTGAGAACCCCCACCGTTCCAGTCAAAAAGGCAAACTTTCTCGGTGAATCAGAGGAATGGAGATTTGTTCAAGACTTGCAGGCAGTCAATAATGCTGTTGTCGCACACACCTCAAACGTTCCCAACCCCTATACTATATGAGCTCAAATTCCAGCGGACAGTAAATTGTTCTCTGCTGTTGATTTAGCAAATGCCTTCGTTTGTGTACTGGTGCACCCAGATAGTCAATTCTGGTTCACTTTTTCATTCAAATAGAAATCATATACTTTCAGCCGACTTTGTCAAGGTTAGTGTGAGTCCCTCACAATATATATAATGAGGCTCTACATCGGGATTTGGTAACTCATGCTTCTGCAGTATGGAGACGATTGCTGAATAGCGGCATCGACAGAGGAACAATGTGAGAAGGATACCCTTGCGGTGCCCTGCCCTCTAGCGAGGGAAGGGCACAAAGTCAGTCTCACAAAGCTAAAATTTGGAAAACAACAGGTGAAGTTCTAAGGTCACTTAATATCTGAGCAAGGGAAGGCCATTGGTCAAGATAAAGTTCAAGCAATCCTGCAAATTCCAAAGCCTCACACAAAGAAACAATTACTATCCGTTTGGGGCATGTGTTCCGACTGTCGAATGTTTAGTCCACATCACGCAACCGTTGAGGCACCCCTGAGTGACATAGCCCATGGCAAAGGGTTACAGAACCAGAGTCCGTTGCAGTGGACCCCAGCGGCAGGGGATGCCTTTGTTGAATTTTAAAAAGCGCTCCAAATTACACCTACACTGAGAATTCCGAATCCAGTGGTTAGCACTGCTGCCTCACAGCGCCTGAGACCTGGGTTCAATTCCCACCTCAGGTGACTGACTGTGTGGAGTTTGCACGTTCACCCAGTCTGCGTGGATTTCCTCCGGGTGCTCTGGTTTCCTCCCACAGTCCAAAGATGTGCAGGTCAGGTGAATTGGCCATGCTAAATTGCCCGTAGTGTTAGGTAATTGGTAAAATGTAGGGGTATGGGTGGGTTGCCCTTCAGCGGGTCGGTGTGGACTTGTTGGGCCGAAGGGCCTGTTTCCACACTGTAATGTAATGTAATCTAATCTAATCAAACAAGCCTTTTCTTCAAACGGTAGATGAGAATCTTGGCTGCATGACACCTGCATTGTTGAAGGATCATGGGGGAAATTGAGGCCATTATCATATTTTTCGGCTAAACTAGACCCCATAGCGGCAGGATTGCCTAAATGCCTGCGAGCTGTGGCTGCAGCTGAAAAGGCTGCTGTAGCGTCCAGGGATATATTCAGCTATGGTGAATTAACACTCCTGGCAGATGCGGTATCCTCAATGCATTTCGAGCAAAAAACCGCACACGTGTCGCCAGCACGTTGGCTCAGATGTAATACTGTGTTATTGGAGATGCCTAACATTACAATAAAGCGATGTAATGACCTTAACCCGGCTAGCATTTTCCCACAGAAGAAGATGGAAACCCAGATGCTTGTGTTGTTGTAACTCTGAAATTTGCAGCCCTCGACTAGATTTTCAGGATTCGCCACTTTCAAATCCAGATATCAAGTCTTTTATTGTGGATGGGTCAGCATGGCGCAAGGAGACAGGCAGAAATCGTGTTGGGTATGCTACCGTGACTGCCCACGACAAAGCAAACGGGGATCATTCCCTTCTCATCTGTCAGGGCAAGCAGAGGAGCTGATTGCCTTGACTGAGAAATGTAAATAGGCTAAATGAGGGACAGTGAATATTCACACCGATATCAGATACGCATTCGGGGTTGTACATGATTTTTGGCAAACTCTGGATACACAGGGACTTCTTGCCCTCCTCCGAGAAGCCCATCACACAACGCAGCTTGATTTTTGACCTCCTGGAAGTGGTCCTGTTGCCTAATGCAATGTCAGTGTGTAAATGTGTAGCACACCGAAAAATAATGATTCGATTTCTCAAGGCAATGCGAGGACAGCCTCAGCGGCAAGAACGACAGCCCAGCAGCCGATAGACATGTGTACGACAAAAATCTGTACCCCAACAGCCGACGTAAAGGAGTTACAGTCCCAGGCCATGCCAGAAGAAAAGCGTGAATGGATGAAAGCAGAATGCAGTGTGAGGGAAGGAGTATGGTATGGGTCCAATGGTAAACTCTGTCTACCACGATCATTATTTCCATTTCTTGCCAAACTGACACACGGTAAGGACCATGTGTCAAAAGAAGGGACGTATGGTACTATTTCGGCACACTCGTACACGAAGGGACTCACTCCTTACTCCCAGAAATATTGTGAACGTTGTGTATTCTGTGCCACTAATAATGTGGGGAGGGAATACAGATGGGTCAGGCAGCACAAACTCAATCCCCAAAACCCTTTGAACATTTGCAGATGGATTTAATTGAACTTAAGCCCAACAAGGGGAAAAGGTATTATCTGGGAATAGTTGATACGTTTTCCAAATGGATGGAAACGTTCCCCACTTCTAAACCGGATACCAGTGTAGCAGCCAACGCTTTGATAAGTGAGATAATACCGAGATGGGGCATCCCTGAAAGGCTTATGAACAACAATAGGAGTATGAATTGGATAATAAATATGTATGCAGGGATCCTTACGGGCACTTAGTAGCATCCAGCACGGCCAATGGGGCACCTGACACTCGAAATAGGTATTCTACGATCAAGGGAGGAGGTACCAGGGAATGAGTGATAATATGCAAGACTCAGAAGAGCAATGAGGGATTCTGATGGTGTGCTAAAGATAGAGCCTTCTCCGACATCCCGAGGCAGGTGAATTTCACATCCTACACACGGATGTTAAAAAACACCATTTCGACTGTGACAATACATCTATTCTGGGACAGGCTAAGCAAGGACATGCCAGAGAATTCCTAGAGGCCTGGCACTCCAACCACAACGCCATAAACAAACACATTGCTCTAGATGCCATCTATCAACCCCTCAGAAAACGAACAGAAAATAACATCACCACAAACCCCAGGAACACCATCCAGGAAAATGATATAAATAGAAATCAGGAGACAACATTTTCGCTTCACTTGGAGGTCGCCACTGATGAT
>NW_025200757.1:4355-6749 GCF_004010195.1 Chiloscyllium plagiosum | reverse complement strand
ACTTCTTTATGTCCATATGCCTTCTTGCAGATATTATGTGCATTGAAATTAAGAACATATAAATTACATTCTAATGACTATTTCCTGTCGCAAATTAACTGAACAATGTACATTTAAATTATACTTGTCCCTTCGTGTTCCTTTCTCCTTATCTTCAACCACATTGTCAAGCTTCTTCCATGTTTCAAACTTTGTCTTTGTATTTGAAAATATCCTTTCACTTGAACCTTGCTCCTGCCTCACTTTCGTCAGTTTAAACCACTGTCCAAAATTAAATTCATATGTTTGCCCGTGACACTGGTACCCGCACAGTTCCCATGTAATCCATTACAATGGAATACCCCACTTTTCCTGAGTAATGATAGAGGTGCTCCATGAATCAAAACCACTTGTTGCTCGGCTCAAATCGTCGACTTTTCTGCTCCTCCAAGGCTGTCTGACCTGCTGTGCTTCTCCAGGTGCACTTCTATTGATTTTTTTTTTTGCACCATTGTTCGAATGTGCGATTTTCCTGCACTTTGGTGATATCGCTCAGTATCGTTGCATGTGGTATTCATCACTGTGTGGGTGCAGCTGCTACTTTCCGTTGTAACTACTCTTAGATCCTGAGCCAACAAAATTGTCCACTCTCGAGAGAAGAGCAGAGAGATGATGTTGCACACGCCAGGAATGGAGACGGAGGTATTGTAGATCTCCCAGAGTCTCAGTACCATTCTACATGCGTAATCATTACTATATGAATTTCCTTTCTGCGTCTGCCTATTTCTCTGTCTCCTGTAGCTACTTAGAGTTCTTGATGGAACAGAATTCCCATCTCATTTAGCATTCAGTACCACCATTGAAGACGGTAAACCAGCCAGAAAGAAGAAAGACAGTGAGATCCAAAGATGAATTGTTACACGAAATTGTTCAAGGTGTTAGGTGCATTAGTCGGAGAGGGTTGGGTTACTCTTCTGAGGCTCGGTGTGGACTTGTTAGGAGAAAGTGAGGACTGCAGATGCTGGAGATCAGAGCTGAAAAATGTGTTGCTGTAAAAGCGCAGCAGGTCAGGCAGCATCCAAGGAGCTGGAGAATCGACCTTTCGGGCATAAGCCCTTATTCAGGAATGAGGAAGGGCTTATGCCCGAAACATAGATTCTCCTGCTCCTTGGATGCTGCATGGAATTGTTAGGTCAAAGGGCCTGTTTCCACACTGGAGGGAATCTAATCGAATCTACAGCATTCAATAAATCCTGCAGGGAAGTTCACTCATATTGGATAATGTGGGAGATGAATTAGAGAGCTCAAAGCTGTAGGCCCACAAACATATCCATCCAGCTGCCACTCAAATGTTGCAATTTTACGACCCTCCACTGCTTCCTTTGGAAACTCATTCCATACATTTACCACCCTCTGAGTGAAACAGTAGCCCTTAGGTCTCGTTTATACCTTTCCGCTCTCACACTAAACCTATGCCCTGTAGTTCTGGACTCCCCAAACAGAGGGAAAATACTTTGTATATTTATGCTATCCCTGCCCCTCATGATATTATAAAGCTCATGATATTATAAAGGTCACCCGTCAGCCTCCAACGCTCCAGGGAAAACAGCCCCAGGCTATTCAACCTCTCCCTATAGATAAAATCTTCCAACCCTGACAACATCCTTGTAAATCTTTCCGGAACCCTGTGAAGTTTCACAACATCTTTCTGATAGAAAGGAGATCGGAATCGCACACAATATTGCAGAAGTGGCCTCTAACCAATGTCCTACCCACCAAGTTCTCTTTATTCAACAACAGTCCCGAGGACCTTACCATTAAGTGTACAAGTCCTGCTCTGATTTGCTTTCCCAAAATGCAGCACTTCACATTTATTTTGATTAAAATTCATTTGCCACTTCTCAGCCCTTGGCCCATCTGGTCAAGGTCTCGTTGAAATATAAGGTGACCTGCTTCGCTTTCCACGACACCTCCAATTTTATTGTCATCTCCAAAATTACTAACTGCACCTCTTATGCTCGCATCCAAATTATTTATATAAATGATGAAAAGTAGAACATAGAACAAAGAACATAGAAAAATACAGAGCAGTACAGGCCCTTTGCCTCTTGATGTTGCGTCGTTCCAAGCCCACCTAACCTACACTGGCCCACTATCCTCCATATGCCTATCCAATGCCCGTTTAAATGCCCATAAAGAGGGAGAGTCCACCACTGATACTGGCACGGCATTCCATGAACTCACGACTCGCTGAGTAAAGAATCTACCCCTAACATCTATCCTATACCTACCACCCCTGAATTTAAAGCTATGCCCCCTCGTAATAGCTGATTCCATACGTGGAAAAAGGTTCTCATGGTCAACCCTATCTAAACCCCTAATCATCTTGTACACCTCTATCAAGTCACCCCTAAA
>NW_025200757.1:0-1862 GCF_004010195.1 Chiloscyllium plagiosum | reverse complement strand
TAGGGGAAAAAAACTTACACAGGTAAGATTGCGCAACACCAGCTTCCAGGTCTGCAATGCACTTTCTTTTAAAAAAAATCTTTCAAAAATTTAAACCGTTGAACAAACGTCACCGAGCCTTCAAGCAGCCACTGCCAAACAGCCCTTACCTGCTCCGCTGAGAGAGTGAGGCCTAGGCCTTGGAGCTGCGCGCTTGTTGAAAGCATACTGTCTGGATTACACGAATCATTGGAATACAGGAATCCCATCTTTTATTGTTTGCAAATAGAAGGGTCCCATACGGATCTATTCAGTTTACTCCCTTTGAGAGAATATTCGGTCATGAAGTGAGAGGCATTTTTAAATTAATGAAAGAAAAATTGACAGGACCAAAGCAGGAGATCTCACACTTATGTTATACATGGGCGTGAGGGAGTGATTAAATTGAGTAGATGAGTTAGCTAAACGGTATCTGAAGAGGTCACAGTGTAGAATGAAGCGGGTAGCAGTTAAAAGCTCTGCGACTCGGACTTTTTGCCAAGGGGATAACGTGTTAATGCTGTTACCAGTAATAGGAGATCCCTTCAAAACCAGGTAACTGGTCGCTATCAAGTAGAGAATAAAATGAGTCAGGTGAACGATTTAGTAAAGATTCCAGATTTTAAAAAAAAGTTATTGAGCTTGTCATGAGAACATGTTGAAACCATATTATACTGGGGAGAAAGGACCGGAGAAACATGTGTTCATTACTGCCCCGAAGCGTGAGGAATCAAATTGAGACGACAATTTGCAGCGCTTCAAAATAGATTTATAAAATGAAGAAGTTCTTGAGGAGTGTGATAGGTTAGTAAGCTGTCTGTGACAGGAGCATAGAACGGAGTTGAAAGATTTGTTACTGCAGAACACGTATGTAAGAATCCCGTGGGGAGGACTAATGCCATTGGACATGAAGTAGACGAAGGATGTGTTGCTCCAATAAAATACCACCCCTATCCGGATTATACTTCAAAACCGGAAAGGTCCAGAAGGAGCTGGAAACCATACTTGAAGAGGACATTATCGATACACGCCAGATTAAGAGAAGTTCATTAATCGACTTAGTTCCTAAGCCGGACGGGACACAACAATTCTGCGTGGATTAGTGGAAGGTCAATGCCGTTACAAATTCGGACTCATATCCAATTCCGAGTTTGCAGGACTGTATCGAGAAAGTCGGAAAAGCCAGTTATATCATCAATTTGGATTACATGCGAGGTTACTGGTACGTAGGTTTATCGGAGATGGAGAATGAAATTTCTGCATTTGTGACCCCAAACGGGCCATATCGGTTTCAAGTGAAAATATTTGGAATGAAAATCGTACCCAACAAATTCCAAAGACTCATGAACAAACTTGCGGCTGGGTTGACATCCAGTGCTGTCTATTTGGATAATTTCGTGATTTTGCTCTGTCCGTATAAAATGAAATGGTGCAGTTGGCAGAGCTCTTTGAAGTACAACGATAAGTCGAACAGGTGATAATCTTAAACAAAACAGATTTCACGAAAACAGAGTTGAATTTTGTGGGACATAACATCTGTCAAAGAAGGTTGACCCCAAGGAAGGCAAAGACGAAGGCCATCGAGGAATGTTCACGATCAACCTCATAGAAAGATGTGGCACAATTGTTCAGACTCAGTGGATTCTATCGGACGTTTGTTTCAAACCTCAGCAGTGTAGTGGAACCGTCAACCGATTTGCTGAGAACAACACAAAGTTCTGATGGACTGAACCATGTCAGGTGGCATCCGACCGTTTGAAATCAATATTAACTACCAAACCATTTTTACCTGTACCAAATGGTTCAGAAACTTTTAAAGTCGCCATCGATGCTCGTGACAATGG
>NW_025200756.1:0-6748 GCF_004010195.1 Chiloscyllium plagiosum | reverse complement strand
CTTGGACTAATGGGGACAGGACCGTGTTGAGGTGATCTTACAGGGGCCCTATTCTCTCCCTCGTTACTTCTTTGTTCTCAATGTATGTGTAAAAATCCCTTTGGATTCTTCTTAACCCGATTGCCAAAGCTATCCCATGTTCCCTTTTTGCCCTCCTGAATTCCCTCTTAAATATTTTTGCACTGCCTTTTTACTCTTCAAGGGATTCACTCAATCCCTGCTGTCTATTCCTGATGTATGCTGCCTTCTTTTTCGTGACTAAAACCTTACCTTCTCCAGTCCCCCAGCACTCCTTGCCCCTATGTAGGGAGTGAGGGTCAGTTTATTATCCAACAGTTCCCTGGTCTGACAATGGGCTTATGTGGTGAGACATGGTGTGGTGAAAAACACGGTATGGAGATGCTTCAGAGGCAAAGAAAATTCCGATTTTATTAAAACATTGCCAGGTAAATGAATATTTTGAAAAAAACAGTGCGATGCATCAAGTGAAATGAGACTTATCTGACTGCTGTTAACTCCCCAGTTAATCCTTGCAGCCTTGACTTGGTACAATGGGGTTTGAATTACAGAGAGCTGTTAATTACTGAATGATAGGGGAAAGTAGAGAGAGAGAGAGTGACAGAGAGTAAACACGAATCCCGGGATCTTCTCATACTTCCCTCCCCTGGAGACTGCCCTGCACTGTCAGCCCTGTCGCCCACCCTTTCTCCCCTCTCTTACTGAGCTGGGACAGAGGGTCTCGATGACCTTCTGCTCGCCCCCACAGTGGCTTGTGTTGGTTTGGAGAGTGGTGGGTGTCGCTGGCACTGCCCTAGTCAGTCTCTCAGCTCTCCACTCACATCTCATCAGTAGGTGGAGGGTTGTGGATAAGAAGATTGCTCGCTCTCCTTCTTTTCCTGAGTTTGTGACTGGCTGTAACTGATTCCCTTGATGCTGGCCGGACCTCTTACTGAACACACCCCAGAGATTAGGGTTCCCCAGTTATACTGGCTGGAGGTTTCCCATGTTTCCTGCCAAATCTGCATTGGATCACTGAGCTACTGTTTCTCCTCTCGAGGCTGAATGAACTTCCTGAGTATTCGATGAGTGTGAATGGTTCTCCAATTAAAGTCAGTGGGTATACCATAATTTTGAATGTCCATTATTTCTCTTCGAGGGGTGCAGGTTAAGGTGTTGCTGATAGTGTGATAGCCTTCCCATTCAAGACAAACAGGTTTGCATGTCAGGTGTGGAGTGTTCTGGATCTCTGCGTCCGAGCAAATGATTACAAGTTGAATGGTTATGTAATTTTGCAAGCTGTAGAATGTCTCTGTTGTTTGCTCTGCAGGCTGGTGCTCATTGTCTTTTAGCGTGTGGTGCTAGAAAAGCATAGCAGGTCAGGCAGCATCCGAAGAGCAAGAGAGTCGATGTTTCAGGCATAATCCCCTCATCAGGAATAAGGGGCTGGGGGAAGGGGGCTGAGAAATGAATATGACTGTAGGGCTGGGGGAAGGTAGCTGGGAAGGTGATAGGTGGGTGTAGGTGAGGGAATGATGGTTATAGTTCGGAGCAGAGGGTGGAGTGGATAGGTGGGGAGGAAGATGGACAGGTAGGACAGTTCAAGATGGCAGTGCTGAGTTGGAGGGTTGGTTCTGGCAAGAGGTGGAGTGGAGGGGAGATGAGGAAACTGGTGAAGTCGATGTTAATGCCGTGTGTTGAAGTGGTCAGCCACAGGGCGGTGCGGTTATTTGGTGCATGTGTCCCAGTGATTTTCCCTGAAACGTTCCTCAAGTTGGCATCCTGTCTCCCCATTGTAGAGGAGACACCATCAAGAGCAACAGACACAGTAGATGAGGTGGTTGGATGTGCAGGAAAATCTCTGCGGGATGTGAAAGGATCCTTTGGGGCCTTGGACAGAGTGAGCAGGGAGGTGTGGGTGCAGGTTTTACATTTCGTACTGTGGCAGGGCAAGGTGCCGGGAGTGGAGGAGGGGGTTAGTGGGGGGCGTGGACCTCACCAGGGAGTCACGGAGTGAATGTGGAAGCGGTCCACGAGACGTTTTCCTCCGTGACTCCCTGGTTAGGTCCACACTTCCCACTAACCCATCCTCCCCTCCACTTGTCACTGCAAGAGGTGTAAAGCCTGCGTCCACACCTCCAGCAAAGGCCCCAAAGGATCCTTCCACATCCAGCAGAGATTTTCCTGCACATCCAAACACTTCATCTGCGGTGTCTGTTGCACTCGATCATTTCAGCGAACATCTCTGGGACACGCACAAACAAACCCCACTGCCCTGTGGCTGAACGGTTCAACTCCCCCTCCCACTCTGCCAAGGACATGCAGGTGCTGGGACCCCTCCACTGCCAAATCCAGGTACTGCCTGACCTGCTGTGTTTTTCCAGTGCCACACTTTTCGACTCAGATTGCCTGTATCGGCAGTCCTCACTTTCTCCTTTATTGTCTTTGAGCTGATGCATTTGTGGGGGCCTTCCTTTATCTTACCCCTGTTCCAGACTGCTGCCCCTGAGCTTGCATATTGCTCGTCTGTCTCGGAAACTCTTAGTTTAAATGTGAATTCCACAAACTCATGTCCCAAGTTCAGAGGGTTTTTGTCCAGGGTATCTAATGGGAATGTTTACTCCACCTTACACCTTGTTTCTGTACTCTGATTATCTCATTTTTGATGGCTTCCTGTTTTTTTAGCTGTTCCTTTACCTGCAAGTATCTGCTACCAATCAACTATTGAATATTCTTGCCAAACACCATCAAAATTTGCCTTCTTCCAATTTAGTGCAACTTGCAAAACAATCTCTTGGCCAAACGAGCCACAGCACATTTAAAACCATCTCTTAAGTCAACAGGGATAGACTGTAAATTGCAAATGCAATCCAATCCGATTTGCATGTTCCCTTGCTTCGGACCCATTTGATGATTACATTCTCGTGGCTGGTTCCAGATTCTCCTCGAGGCAAGACATTTATTCACTATCCAACAATTCAATGTGTGTGTTTAACTAAATAAACTCCTTTTTTTAAAATGAGTGTAATAGGGTTTTGTGTGCAAGGCTACAGTCCGAAGTGAATACTTCATCTGATCAGCGATAATGTACACTTTACTCAAAGACACAACCCAGCTGACATCTGGCATGTGGACAACCTGACAGTGAAACATTGCCTCCCCACTGCTCCTGATAATGTGACAGGCTGTATACTCTGTAGTCTGCGTAGCTAGCAATTAAATCAAAGATTTTAACTGTTGCATCATTTATAACAAATTTAAGTTCCAATCATGAGAAAACAGCTCAACAATATCTGATCATGGAATCCAAGGGAAGGTAAAGGTTGTTGTTAATTAAAGGAATAAAGCTGATGTTGCGTGGGAGGGGTGTCTTGTGGTACAGTGGTGGTGTCCCTACCCATGCTCCAGAGGTGTGTGTTAACATCTCTGAACAGGTTGATTCTAAAAAGGTTAATTTTTAAAAAAATTCTACATAAAAAGCTGACGTTAAAGCTGCCTGTGGATTCGAAACACTTTCGAATTCAGTAAAACAGGATTAACAAAATAATGCATTGAGAGAGAAAACAACATGAAATTAAACTAGTGAGAGACAAAAACATGTGTTTGAAATAGCTTTCTCAAGATAAAGCAAAAGGTGATCAGAAAAGACAACTGGCAGAGGCAGGAAAACCTGCAATTGGGATGGTGTGAATAACAGAGAAATAAAGATGATATTTTGGGTCTGTCTTCAGAGAGGAACATTCACTCCACTTCTCAATAATACAATAGAAGCAATGTCCTAGTGAAAATGAGCAGATCGCTGAATTGGTCATGAGTGAACAGAAGTAGTACTGGGAAATTAATATAATCCCAGAATCTGAAGATCAACATTCAAAATCCTCAGAATATTGGTTGCAGTGATCATGATCTTTCACTGCCACTCCGGTACATATTTGTGTGTTCTGATCATGTTTTGCTTCACCTATAGAAAGCTTTTTCAAACATTTTCATCTCTCTCACTGGTTTAATTTGATGTAGTTTTCTCTCAATGCATTTTTTTTAGTCCGACTGTACTGAATTTAGAAAGATATTCTGAATCCCCATTTTTTAAAGCACCTTGTTCATTCCCACTGCATCACAAGATGTCACCCCTTCCGCAACATCATCATTATACACCTCTTCCTTTAATTAACAACAATCTTTACCTTTCCCGTATTCCATGAGTAGATCTTGTTGAGCTTTTGCTCATGATTGGAATTTAAATTTGTTACAAATGATGAAACAGTTAAATCTTTGACTACAGTGTATACAGCCTGTCACATTATCAGGAGCAGTGGGGAGGCAATGCTTCACTGTCAGGTTGTCCACTTGCCAGATGTCAGCTGGGTTGTGTCCTTGAATAAAATGTACATCATCGCTGATCTTATGAGGGAAGGGTATGCTGCCAGTGGAGAGATCAATATGAAAATATTTCTTCAGATGAAGTACTTGCTTCTGACAGTAAGTATTGCATGCAAGACTATTTACCTCATTAAAAAAATACAGGTAGAATTTATTTAATTAAACACACACATTGAGTTGTTGGTTGATTCGATTAGATCAGAGTAAGTATTGCATGCAAGACTATTTACCTCATTAAAAAAATACAGGTAGAGTTTATTTAATTAAACACACACATTGTTGGTTGATTCGATTAGATCAGATCCCCCTCGGTAAGGAAACAGGCCTTTTGGCCCAATAAGTCCATACCAACCTTCCAAAGAGCAATCCACCCAGTCCAATTCCCCTACATTTACCCTTGACACTATGGGTAATATAGCATGGCCAATTCACCTGGCATGCACGTCTTTGGTTGTGGGAAAAAAACAGAGCACCCGGAGAAAGCCCACACAGACACAGGGAAAACATACAAACTCCACACAGACAGTTGCCCGAGGCTGGGATCGAACCCATGTCCCTGGCATTGTAAAGCAGCAGTGCTCACCACTGAGCCACCAGACCACCAAAGCAGTGGTTGTTGAATCAATGTCTCACCTTGAGGAGAATTTGGAATCAGCCGCCAGAGTATTGGCATTAAATTGGTTTGAAGCAAAGGAACATGCAAATGTTTTTACACTTTGCATTCTATCCCTGTTGACATAAGAAGTGGGTGGACGTGCTGTGGTTCATTTGGTCAACATGATTGTTTTGCAAGATGTAAATGTCTGGCCGACTCAAAGGAAGGAGTGGCCCAACAGGAACAGTAACATAAATTGAGGGCTGAAGGACAGAGTCATTAACTGGTTCAGAGAAGAGGTGGTTCAGGTTGGTGAAAAGTTTTTATGCCTCTCTGTCTGTTTCTCTTCACTTGGCTCTCTCTCTTTTTCTCTCTCACTGTCTCCCACTCTGCCTCTCTCTCGCTATCATTGTCCCTCTCCCTCTCTTGCTCTTTCTGTCTCAGTGCCTCTCTCCGTCGGTCTCATTCTCTTTCACTGATTCTCCCTCTCTCGCACTCTGTCTGTCTATCTCTTACGCTGTTTCTCTTCCTCTCCCACTGTATCTTTCTCTCTCAATGTCTCTCTCTCTCGCTCTCACTGTCTCTGTCACTCTTCTCTCTCACTGTCTTGTTGTCTCCCTCAATGAATCTCTCTCTCCCTTTCTCCCTCTGTTCCTTTTTCTTGCTCGTTCCCCCGCGCTCTCTCATATGTCTCTGTGTACTCTGCTTCTGAATTCCTCTCTCTCTCTGTCCTTCAGTATGTCTCTTCTCTCTCTCTCTCTCTTTTAAACTGTCTCTGTCTTAAACTGTCTCTCTCTCACACTATTGATCTCACTCTGTCCCTCTTTCTCATTCTTTCTGTGTTTCTCTCTCTCTTGTGCTTTCTGTCTCTATCTCTCCCTCTCGCTCTTTCAGCCGCAGTAACTCTCCCTCTCTCTGTCTAACTGACTCTAACTTCCTCATTCTCTGTCTCCCTCTCTCTCCCTCACTGTATCTCTCCCACTGTCTTTCTTTCTCAGTGACTCTCTCTCTGTCACAGTCTCCCACTCTCTCTTTCTGAGTCTCTCACTGTCTCTGTCACTCCCCCTCCCTCACACTGTCTTGCTTTCTCCCTCAGGGTGTCTCTCTTTGACGCACATGCTGTCTCTCTCTCCCTCTCTCACTGACTCTATTCCTCATTCTTACTTCCCCCTCTCTCTCATGTCTTTCTCTGTCTCTCTCTCTCTCTCTCTCACTGACTCTTTCAGTTCCTCATTCTTCCTTCAGCCCCCTCTCTCTCATGTCTCTCTATCTTTCTCTCCTGTATCTCTCTGTTTCTACTCTGTCTCTGACTCGCTCTATCTCACTCTCTCTGTCCTTCACATTACCTCTCTCTCACACTCTCTCTCTCTCATTTTTGATCTCTTGCTGTCACTCTCTCTGTCAGTATTTCTTGTTCTTTCACCATCTATGTCTCTCTCACTCTTTTTTGCGTCTCTCTCTTCCTCTAGCGCTCTCACTGTCTCTTTCTCTCTTTCTGCCTCTTAGTCGCTCACTAACTCCCTCTCTCTCACACACATATTCTTTGTCTCTATCTGTCTCTCATTCCCTGTCTGCCTCTCACTCTCTTTCTCACTCTTTCCTTCTCTGCCTCTCACACTCTGTCTTTTTCTCTCTGCTACTGTCTCTGTCTCACCTCCTCTCTCTCTGTCCTTCTTTCCCATTCTGCATCTTTGATTGTCTGTCTTCTGTCTCTGTCTCTCTCACAAACTGTTTCTCTCATTGTCTGTGTCTGTGTCTCTTTCTCTCACTGTTTCT
>NW_025200755.1:5121-6748 GCF_004010195.1 Chiloscyllium plagiosum | reverse complement strand
GGAATGTGCACTGACAGCCAGGATTCTGATGTCGAAACTGGCTATAATGTAATGAGGGGCATGTCAGATTCCAAGCGATCGATTGTGATAGGGGACTCTCTAGTCAGAGTCACAGACAGGCATTTCTGCAGCTGCCAATGAGAAATCAGAATGGTGTGTTCCATCACTGGGGTCATGGTCAAGGATATCTCTGAGAAGGTGCAGAATATTCTTAAAGGGGACAGGGACCAGCAGAACATCATTGTCTACATTGGTACAAATGACATAGGAAGAAAAATGGACAATGTTCTGAGGAGGGAATATAGGAAATTAGGCAGGAAGTTAAAAAGTAGGACCTCAAGGATAGTAATATCTGGATTACTCCCAGTGCCACATGCTAGTGAGAATTGGAATAGGAGGATGGAACAAATGATTGTGTGCCTGAGGAGCTGATGCAGAGGAGGATTCACATTTTTGAATGATTGGAATCTCTTCTAGGGGAGAATTGACCAGCTTAAGAAGGACGGATTGCACCTGAATTAAAAGGGGATGAATATACTGGTGGGAAGATTTGCGAGAGGTACATGGGAAGATTTAAGTTAGTGAGGGGGTAGGATGCAGGGAGATAGCAAGGAAAGAGGTGAGTCTGAGGCTGATACAGTTGGGAAAAGGACCAAGTCAAACAGTCAAGGCAGGCTGGAACAAAGTAGAGAACGTGGTAGGACTGCATTTATTTCAATGTGAGAGGCATGTCAGGTAAGGCAGATGAACTCAGGGTTTAGTTGGGAACATGGGACTGGGATATTATACCTATTACAGAGCCATAGCTCAGGGATGGACAGGACTGGCAGTTCAATGTTCCAGGGTACCGATGATATGGGAAAGATAGATGGGGAGCAACAGAGGAGGGGAGTGGCATTTTTGGTTCAGGAGAACATTACGGCTGTACTTAGGGAGGATATTCCAGGGAGTACGTCCAGTGAAGTTATTTGGGTGGAACTGAGAAATAAGAAAGGATGATCACCTTATTTGGATTGTACATCCCAGTAGTCAGCAGGAAATTGAGAAACAAATTTGTAAGGAGATCTCCATCATCTATTATAGGGTGGCAGTGGTATGGGATTGTAACTTTCCTAACAAAGACCGGGATTGCCATTGTGTTACGGGCTTGGATGGAGAGAAATTTGTTAAGTGTGTACAATAAATTTTTCTGATTCAGTTTGTGGATGTACTGACTATAGAGGGTGCAAAACATGACCTTCTATTGGATGTACTGACTATAGAGGGTGCAAAACATGACCTTCTATTGGGAAATAAGGCAGGGCAGGTGACTGAAGTATCAGTGGGGAAGCACTTTGGGGCCAGGAACCATAATTCTATTAGTGTTAAAATACCGATTGAAAAAGATGGGCCTCATCTAAAAGTTAAAATTCTAAATTGGAGGAAGACAAATTTTGATGGTATTAGGCAAGAACTTTCAAAAGTTGATAGGGGGCGGGTATTCACAGATGAAGAGATGGCTAGAAAATGGAAAGCCTTCAAACATGAAATTATGAGAATTCAGAGACACTATGTTCCTGTTAGGGTGAAGGCTAAGGCTGGTGGGTGTAGGGAATGTTGGATGATGAGAGAAATTGAGAAAAAGGTG
>NW_025200755.1:0-4646 GCF_004010195.1 Chiloscyllium plagiosum | reverse complement strand
ACAAAGGTTTCAGCACACATCATTGACTTTCCTGCTCCTCGGTTGCTGTCTGACATGCTGAGCCTTTCCAGGTTCACATCTATTGACTCTGGCTTCCAGTATCTGCAGTCTCTACTGTCTGCAATGGATGAGTATGATTTGGTAACTATTACAAAGGCACGGCTGGAAGGTAATCAAGGCTGGGAAGTGAATTTAAAGCTCACTTCGCATTTTTGAAGGATAGGCAGAAAGAGTACAGAAATGTGATAGCTCTGTGAAATAGTGAGCTCAATGCAACTGTGAGGGTCTGAGACAAGATCATTTCTAAAGACATAGGATCAGGCTGGGTAGAGATAAGAAGTAGTGAGAAAATTAAGTCTTTAGTGGGAATAATTTTTGGTTTTAATAAGAAATAATGCAGACTTGTAAGACATCATGCAATATTAATGAGTAAACTTGATCTTCATAGAGATTGGGCAAAACAAATTGCCAATGTTGACGAGGAGTTCATGGACGAAAGCATCCAAGGAACAGGAGAATCGATGTTTCGGGCATAAGCCCTTCTTCAGCCCTTCTTCCTGAAGAAGGGCTAATGCCCGAAACATTGATTCTCCTGTTCCTTGGATGCTGCCTGACCTGCTGCGCTTTTCCAGCAACACATTTTCAGCTCTGATCTCCAGCATCTGCAGTCCTCACTTTCTCCTCTCCAAGGAGTTCATGGAGTGTGTTTAAGACAGTTTCTTAGGACACTACATTGTGGAAGCAACTGCCCACAGGATAATTTTAGATCTGGTAATTTGCAACAAAATCTGATTGAGATATGATCCCATTGTAAATGATCGTAGAAGGAAGAGTGAACTTTACACCTGAGACTAATAGGTTGAAGGGAGAGATGCATTGCACTGAGGCTCACAGCTATAGGGCTGAGTCATGTGTTTTACTTGGTTCTGTGTTAGGCACATAATGCAGTGAAAGCATACTCTCAGCACTAAAACCCCTCAGGCTATAGAACAATGCAAAAGGCAGCAATGATACACACCACAAATGATTGTTCACATTTGACAACTTCATCCTTGGACTGGGACTCTGTTCATACATCTCCCATCGACATTTTACACTTTAAATGTTACGAAAGCAAACTTAAACTGTACAATTGAAAAGATGAATAAAAATAGCTGATACAGAAAGACTAGTATAATGTGCTGTAATACTTGTTACAGTTCCTCCAGTTTGATAAAAGATGACCATGAGCAGCCTGTGTAAGATAATAAGATGTGTATCTAGCTCCCAAGCTTGTTCATTGAGCTAAGGAGCCATACAAAGCAATAGTTAGGACACTGCAATAGGAGGAAATGCTGCCAATGCTGGAATTCTGAAATAAATACAGTTATTGATGGAAAAACTGAGCAGGTCAACATTGTTTTGTGTAGACAGAGCTACTCTGCAATTACACATGAAAGAAGTGCAACTATCACTGTATTCCAACAGATGAAAGGCTTAACAGACAACCAATTTTTCAATGTAGTGTTTGAGACAGTTTCTTAGGACACTACATTGTGGAAGCAACTGCCCACAGGATAATTTTAGATCTGGTAATTTGCAACAAAATCTGATTGAGATATGATCCCATTGTAAATGATCGTAGAAGGAAGAGTGATCTTTACACCTGAGACTAATAGGTTGAAGGGAGAGATGCATTGCACTGAGGCTCACAGCTATAGGGCCGAGTCATGTGTTTTACTTGGTTCTGTGTTAGGCACATAATGCAGTGAAAGCATACTCTCAGCACTAAAACCCCTCAGGCTATAGAACAATGCAAAAGGCAGCAATGATACACACCACAAATGATTGTTCACATTTGACAACTTCATCCTTGGACTGGGACTCTGTTCATACATCTCCCATAGACATTTTACACTTTAAATGTTACAAAAGCAAACTTAAACTGTACAATCGAAAAGATGAATAAAAATAGCTGATACAGAAAGACTAGTATAATGTGCTGTAATACTTGTTACAGTTCCTCCAGTTTGATAAAAGATGACCATGAGCAGCCTGTGTAAGATAATAAGATGTGTATCTAGCTCCCAAGCTTGTTCATTGAGCTAAGGAGCCATACAAAGCAATAGTTAGGACACTGCAATAGGAGGAAATGCTGCCAATGCTGGAATTCTGAAATAAATACAGTTATTGATGGAAAAACTGAGCAGGTCAACATTGTTTTGTATAGACAGAGCTACTCTGCAATTACACATGAAAGAAGTGCAACTATCACTGTATTCCAACAGATGAAAGGCTTAACAGACAACCAATTTTTCAATGTATAATTTCAGTTACATCACATTAAATTGTTGCTATAAATTCTGTGTTAGGATTGAGCCCTCCACTATCACCTGATGAAGGAGCATCGCTCCGAAAGCTAGTGTGTTTCCAATTAAATCTGTTGGACTATAACCTGGTGTTGTGTGATTTTTAACTCGGAAAGGTAACTGAGAGGAGCTGGGGCATTGCGGCAGAACATGAACTGATCAGGAAAGGCACAACTTAAAGTGGGTTAGAAAATTGCACAGCGGTTCTTATGACAGGATTATACAATCAGTTTAAGGAGACAATATTGATCAGAACAGGTCAGAGAACAAGAGGGGAATGAGGGACCTTCAGACACATAGACAGGCAAGGAGTGGAGGGATACAGACTGTGTGTAGGAAGACAGGATTAGTTTAGAATGGCACCATGGTCAGCATGGATATGGTGGGCTGAAGGGCCTGTTCCTGTGCTGCTCTGTTCTACACTTTGCCATGTCTTGCCAGAAACAGTGACATCACAAATCAAATCCAAGCATTAAAAAAGGGAATGGGATAAATATCAGACAGGGTGGAAATCGGAGAGTTGCACGGGAAAGGGCACCTTAGATTGGATTTCTTTTTTACTTCTTACCAAGGGTTGGCACAATTCCAAAGGCTGAAAGATGAATTACTTCGTCGGAATTTATGCTTCCAATTGAGTCAACTCCAATTATTCATTTTAATTCAGGCACTTAACAAATTGTATCCAAGGATATTTGACCATATTCATCAATTCCATTCTGAATTTAGGTTGGGCTAAGTCCAAGGCAAGTGTTTATAGTTGGGGACTCGTTAGTCAGAGGCATAGTCAGTGGCCATAATTGAGACACCAGGATGGTGTGTTGCCTCCATCGTGCTTGGGTCAAGCACACGTCTCTGAGTAGTTGCATGAGGTTATTGAGGGGGAGGATGACCAACCAGAGGTCATTATACACATTGGTATTAATGACATAGGTAGAAAAAGGGATAAGATCCTGAAGAGGAGTTAGGCAGAAAGTTACAATGCAGGATTGCAAGTGTAGTAACGTCTGGACTACTTCCAGTGCTATGTGTTAGTGAGAGTAAGAATCAGAGGATTTGGTAGATGAATGTGTGTGGCTTGAGAGCTGGTGCATGGGGCAGGGATTCTGATTCTTCGATTATTGGGATCTCTTTTAGGGCAGAGGTGACCTGTACAAGGCGACAGGTTGCACTTGAACTGGAGGGAGACCAATATCTTGGCAGGAAGATTGCTGGAGCCACTTGGGAGAGTTTAAACTAGTCTGGCAGGAGGATAGGATCCAAAGTAGTGCAGAGATGAAAGAGAAAGTTAAGGACAGTACAGAGGTTAATGAGAGCAAGTTAAGTAGTAATGGCAATGTTGGTAATCCCAGTGCTGATAATAGACAGGGCAGGCAAGCCCATGGCTTGAAGCAAGGGAAGACTGGGTTAAACTGCATTTATTTCAATACAAGAGGTCTGACAGGAAGGAGAAATTAACTCAGGGCATGGATCAGTAAATGGGACTGGGATATCATAGCTATTACAGGAACATGGCTGTGTGTGGGACATGATCGACAGCTCAATGTTCTGGAGTACAGATGCTATCGGAAGGATAGACAGGGAGGCAAGAGAGGAGGGGGGGGTTGTGTTTTTGATAAGGGAGCACATCACGGCAGGACTGAGAGGTAATTCTTGAGGGTTTACTCACTGAAGCTATAAGGGTGCAACTGAAAAATAAAAAGGAGGAGATCACTTTAATAGAATTGGCGCCCAAATTGTGAGTAGGAGATTGAAGAGCAAATATGTCAGGAGATCGCAGTTAGCTGCAAAAATAATAGGGTTTTAATACTAAGGGGTTTTAAGTTTCCTATCATCAATTGGAACTACCGTAATGTCAAGGGATTGGATGGAGAGAAATTTGTTTAGTGTGTTCAGGAAGAATTTCTCATGCCCGACTAGAGAAGGGGCAAAACTTGACCTCCTCTTGGGAAATAAGGCAGGGCAAGTGACGGAAGTGTTAGCAGTGGAGCAATTTGGGGCCAGTGATCACAATGCCATCAGTTTTAAAATAACTATGGAAAAGGATAGGTCTGGTCCACAAGTTAAAGTTCTAAACTGGGGCAAAACCAATTTTGATGGTCTGAGACAGGAACTTTCAAAAGTTGATTGTCTGCAAACAGCCACTTCCAAAGGGATGCCTGATAAGAGGGAAGCTTTCAAAAGTAAATTAATGAGGATTCAGAGTCAGCATGTTCCTGTTAGAGTGGAGGGCAAGATTGGCAGGTGCAGGGATTCCTAGATGATTCAAGTCATTGAGGTTCTAGTCTACATAAAGGAGGC
>NW_025200754.1:6357-6748 GCF_004010195.1 Chiloscyllium plagiosum | reverse complement strand
GTCCTCACTTTCGCCCTGTAAGGGGTGAATGTGATATTCCGAGTCTTTTAAATCTTTTAAAATCTTTTCCCCTCACCCTAAACCTATACCCTGTGGTTTTGCAATACCTCTACCCTGGGGAAACGACAGAAACGTTGAGCAGCCAGACAAAATGCAAAAGGAATACCATGTCTAGGCACAGGGGAAAAATATTTCGACAAAATTTGCTTTGGTATTTTTCTCTCGTATTCGCATTTGGACACTTAAAATTTGTCATGATGTGGAGGTGCCCGTGTTGGACTGGGGTGTACGAAGTTAAAAATCACACAACACCAGGTTACAGTCCAATAGACTTGTTTGGAAGCACTAGCTTTCGGAGCGCCGCTCCTTCATCAGGCGGTTGTGGAGTATA
>NW_025200754.1:4476-5710 GCF_004010195.1 Chiloscyllium plagiosum | reverse complement strand
ACAAAGGGGCCTCAGTGTCCTTCTACACCAGTCACTGCCAGTTGTCAGACGGGCGCAGCAAGCAATCAGCAAGGCAAGTGGTATATTAGCAAGAGAAATTGAGTTCAGAAGTGGGGATATCTTCCTGCAGTTAGGTCAGTCATTGAATGTATTCAAGGCTGAGTTCATTTGACTTTGAAGAACAAAGAAGTGATGGGTATTGGGGGGAGGTAAGAAAATGGTTTTAAGACCAGTATAGAACAGTTACAGTCATACAGCACAGAAACAAACCATTATGTCCAACTAGTCCATGCTGACTGTGTTCTGAAACTAAACTAGTCCCACCTGCCAGAGTTTGGCCCAGACTCTCTCAACCCTTCCTATTACAATTGCAACATTTAAGAGGCATTTGGATGGGTATATGACGAGGAAAGGTTTGGAGGGATATGGGCCGGGTGCTGGCAGGTGGGATTAGATTGGGTTGGGATATCTGGTCGGCATGGACGCGATGGACCGAAGGGTCTGTTTCCATGCTGTACATCTCTATGACTGTATGTACTTATCCAAATGTCTTTTAAACACTGTAACTGTACCTGCATCCACCACCTCCTCTGGACATTGATACCACATGAGAACCATTCTCTGTCTTAAAATAAAAAGGTGCCCCTCATGTCTTTTAAAAATATTTCTCCTCTTATCTTCAAAGTTTGCTCCCTAACCTTGAAACACCCATCCCAGGGAAAGAATACCTGGTGTTCACCTCATCGATACCCCTGAAGATTTTATAATCCTCTCTAAGGTCATCTCTCAACCTCCGATGCTGCAGTGAAAAACATTCCACCCTGCCCACCTAGATGCCGGTATATTTATATCCAGTTATGAACTGTTCAATGCTGGTGCCGACTGGAAAGACCAAATGACCTATTCCTGCTCCCAATTCTCTCACCCTGTGTCCAGGACAGCAAGAGACCATATGACAAAGGTGCAGAAATTAGGCCATTCAGCCCATCAGATCTACTCCACCATTCAATCACAACTGATACGTTTCTCAACCCCATTCTGAAACTTTGATTTTGGAATGGCAGGTCAGGGCAGGATCTGTAAAGTTAATGGGGAGTGTTGTTGACCAAAGATACCTTGGAGTGCCGGTTCATAGTTTCTTGAAAGTGGAGTCGCAGGTAGACAGGATAGTGAAGGAGGTGTTTGGTATGCTTGCCTTTATAGGTCAGTGCATTTCAATACAGATGTTGGGAGG
>NW_025200754.1:0-3264 GCF_004010195.1 Chiloscyllium plagiosum | reverse complement strand
GATGGGCCAAATGGCCTCTTTCTGCACTGCAGGGATTTTATGATTGCTTCATATGGTGTATATCTGATATTCGCTGTTGTACAAGCTGCATGGCTATGATTTTTCACCTTCTAATATAGTAATGGAATTACATCCTGTATTTCTTGTATTCATTTTTATTTAACAGGTCAGCAGGAAGTCTTTCAGCAACTTTACTGGCTTTCTTTCCTGAAGCAGCCTTGACATTTCATTTTCATATCCTTCATTCAGCTCCATTTCCAGCACCTTTGTAGGAAGGTTGTTCCAGGTCATTGTCACCTAAATGAAGTTTTCCTCTTTATATACTTAATGCTATCTGGCTGAATGAGGGTTTTCAGGTTTCTGTGTCATGAATAATATGTGATCAGCAGGTATCTGGCAATCTAAGGAATTGTCACCGATGTTATGTTCATTTGACTGTACTGACCGTGACTTATTTCGTGATTTTATTTGCAGGAAGACATGGGGAAAGAAATCTGAAACCAAAAGATACATCAGCTTCTGACAGAGCCACTTGATTCATTGGGACTTGAATATCAGCAGCCATTCCAGTCGAGAAGAAATGTGTGCTTCTGTCTGCTTGGACACTGGTGTGGCAGGAAGAATACTGATACACCCGAATGAGGGAGGTTCAGTGTGGTGACCGTGAAAAGTACAGGACTTCACACCATTTCCTCAGCTTGGAGGATCAAAGAGGCCGTTCACTTGCTCTCTGTGTGGGAAGGGCTTCACCCGCTCCTCCCACCTGCAGAGACATCAGTGAGTTCACCTCCCATCGCAGGGAGATTGAAGGAGGTTTGGCCGAGTGCCATTCTCGACTGCATTAATAACCCAGTTCTGGGGACTCCCGGGTTTGAATCTCACCATAACAGATGGCGGATTTGGAGTTCAGTCAGAAATCTGGAGTTCAGAATCTCATTATGACACCATTTTCGGGGAACAAACACCCCAATCTGATTCACTCATGCTTTAGGGGAGGGAACTGCCGTTGTGGGAAAGGATTCACTCAGTCGTCCCAGCTGCATGCTTTCCCTGGTCTGGCCTATATGTGACTCCAGACCACAGCAGTGTGGTTGACTCTTGACAGGCCATCTGCAAATGCGCGGGGGGAATCTTACTTGCATACAGCTATGGGTTGCAATTGCTGAGTGAAGCAATACTTCCTCCAGGCTAAGGCTGCACCAAGGATCGAATTACAAAGGGACAACTCAGCTGACCAATAGTGAAGAAAGTGGGATGCAGGAGTGTGTGTGTGTGTGTTTCAATAGGAAGCAACCTTTTGTGCACCTGTGTGCTGAGACGAGCTGACGCTGCAACACAGTTGGGTCCCAACAAAGGTTACCTGAACTTACCGTCGGACTCAGACATTGAAGGCTATGAGATTCAACAGTACTTCACACCATTTACTCAGCTTGGAGGATCAAAGAGACCGTTCACTCGCTCTCTGTGCGGGAAGGGCTTCACCCACTCCTCCCACCTGCAGAGACATCAGTCAGTTCACCTCCCATCGCAGGGGGATTGAAGTTCTTTTAAAGCTGCTAATTTCTTTCAATCTCCGGTGGGAGGTTTCCAATGTCTTATATCAGAAGGAGCAGTCAATGTGTAGCTCGTATTATTAGAATTGTACATTTTTCAGGCTGATGGTTCATTGTTTCCTCAGCATTGTAAAGTTTACTGGCAGCAGTGGGAGGGGTGGGCTGTTTTCACTGGAAACAAAATTAAAATCCAGTTACAGTCCAACAGGTTTATTTGGAAGCACTAGCTTTCGGAGTGTTGCTCCTTCGTCAGGTAACTGTACAGCAGGATCATAAGACACAGAACTTGTAGCAAAATGATACATTGAACAAATCTCGACTGCTTTTAAGTGTTTCATCTTTAGAATGGGTTGCAGGTTTCAGTTCATTAGTATGTAAATCCCAAAACTTCTTTTAAGTCACAGTCTCGAGATAACTTCAGGATTTCCAAAGAGGTGCCACCTCAGCTCAGACAATGCATGAAAGATGTGAGGTTCGAGTCTGTCTTGAGTCAGACTGATTCTGTTTCCAAAGTAGGAATTTATAAAATATTACATGGATTGACTGTCTGCAGATTGTGCACTTTTTGAGCAAAATAGAATGTATCTACAAACATAATTCTGCAAATGCAAATTCACCCCATAGTCTTATCTATGTGTGCATGCATGAGAGTGAGTGAGTGTGTGCATACACGTGAATCTGGCTGAGAGAGTGTGTGTTTGCGTGTGTGCATGCTTGGTAAAGTGAGAGTTGCAGGAGTATTAGTCTGTGAGAGGATGTGTGTGTGGGTGAGAGTGTGGGTGGGTACATGTGTGTGCATCTGAGAGAGCACGTATATCTGAGAGAGTGCCTGCGTGAGTATGTGAGAATGTATGGCTGTGTGTGAGAGACAGAATGTGTACAGTGTAGTGGGGTCACCTGTAATGTAACATGAACCAAAGGTCCTGGTGCAGGCTAACCTCATGGGTTCCAAACTTGGCTATCAGTCTCTGCTTGGCCACTAGAAATGATCAAGCAGTTACACAATAGACACTGGAGAGGGCAGGGTGAGACTTGTCTTTCCATTTGCAAAAGGTGGAAGGCTCTGGGTGATGTGATCCAGGGCAAACACATGTTGGAGGACCTTCAGCTCAGAGAGGTGGAGCTGGAAGACAGGTTGCTGACACGCTGGGAAGGCAAGGCGGAAAGTTAATCAGATGTTTTTTATTCCGGGAGATGGTCTTTCCCTCCGGACAGAGCCTTCTGATGGGATCAATGGACAGGGTCTGGAGGGTGTGAGCGCGGGTCAGGCAGGTAAAGGTGATCTGAGAGAGGGCTGCAGGGGGGAGGAGCTAACTGTGCGGTGGGAGGAGCAAGAACAACGTTAGGGAGGGGAGGTAAGGGACAGAATAGTGACGGGGATTGCCTCCGTTCTCTGCAGTTGGCAGCAGAAGCACAGATGGTATCGGAATCTGGTGCCAGGATTCAGGAACCAGTGTGCTCTGGGCTGGAGAAGTGGGAAAGGGAGGTGCAATGGGTGTGGTCCAACGATGTCAGCAGGACACAGCCTCTGCTGAGGGCGCACGAGAAGTTAAAAGCTGCAAAGACAAAGCAGAACCTCAAAGCACTGGGTGGGATGGTGGCTCAGTGGTTAGCAATGCTGCTTAATAACGTCAGGAGCCTGGGTTTGATTCCACCCTTGGGTGACTGTCTGTGTGACGTTTGGCATGTTCCCCCCTTGTGTCTGTGTTGG
>NW_025200753.1:1134-6747 GCF_004010195.1 Chiloscyllium plagiosum | reverse complement strand
TGGCATTTACAGAGTTAGGGAGGACTATCGGGAATGGAAGATTTTGCAGGCATTAGGAATATTGGGACTTGAGGAGGTTTCACAGTTTATGAGTGTTGTAGGGACTGGAGGAAGTTACAAAGATAGGGATGGTTTCAGATTGGAGGATTCTGCAGAAAAAGAACTTTATATGGTTAAAGGCAGGATACTTAGCAGTGTGCACGAACAGAGGGTTCCTGTGTCCCTGAAGTTACTTCCCAAGTTGAGAGGGTGTTAAGAAGGCATACGGTGTGTTGGCTTTCATTAGCGAGGGATTGGGTTTAAGAGTTCCAGGGTTTTGCTGCAGCTCTATAGAGCCCCGGTTACACCACACTTGGAATACTGTGAACAGTTCTGTTCACCTCATTATAGGAAGGATGGGGAAGCTTTAAAGATAGGACAGAGGATACTTAGCAAGGTGCTGCCTGGACTGGAGGTCATGCCCATTGAAGTAAGTTGTGGAAGCTCGGGCTTTTCTGATCGGAGTGAATAAAGAATAATGGTGACATGATAGAGGTGTACAAGGTAAAGAGGGGCTGAAAATGTGTTGCTGGAAAAGCGCAGCAGGTCAGGCAGCATACAGGGAGCAGGAGAATCGACGTTTCGGGCATGAACCCTTCTTCAGGAATCTTCAGGCAAGATAGGCATCAATTGCGTGGATAACCAGAGATAACTTCCCATGGCAAAATGGCAATCACAAGGGGACATATTTTTTATGATAATTGGCGGAAGATTTAGCTCAGATATCAGAGATAAGTTATTTACACAGAGTATGGGTGCGTGGAATGGACTGCCAGCCGTGGTAGGAGATTCAGACACATTACGGACATCTCAGGAACTCTTGCATTGCACAGCGATTATAGCAAAATGTAGGGAATGGAGGTTTGTTTAGTCTTAAGAGTAGGATAAAAGGTCAGCACAATATCGAGTGCTGAAGGACTTCTCCTGGGCTGTCCTATTCTATGTTCTAAATAGCGTGTGTTATGAAGGCAGGAAGAGGTTTCGGGAAGCTGTAGAGGATGGGGTCTGAATGAAGAGACACAAAGAGGAGGCGTTGCTGAGGTTGTATGAGGTAACAGAGACAGAGGGTTGTGGGGACTAGAGGTGGTTTCACAGGGAGGGAGGAGCACAGAGCCACAGCAGGTTACAGAAATGTGGAGAGCTGTAGGGCCTACAGGAGTTTCATGGAGTTGGGGAGGTTGGGAGGGATGGATCAGTTCACAGGGATAGGGATGTTGGTAGGATGGGGTGTTTTACACAGACATGAATCTTTCAGGTGAATGGAGATGAATACAGAGATAACGTGGGTTGTACAGATTGGAAAAACAAACAGACATGTGGAGGGTAGTCGTGACTGAAGATGTTTATAGACAGGAAGGCTTAGGTTCTGCAGGTTATTTAGACATGGAGGGAGTGGAATCATACAGATTTTCCAAGGGATAAAGAGAGCAATTTTGGTTGGAGACAGTTTCACAGATTATGGAGCATTTGTAACCTCCTCCAGTTTGGTCAAAGTGGGAAGGGTTGTCGGGGAGGGTGATGTTTATACATGTAAGAACTGGGGAAGATTATGGAAATGAGCAGATGGATGGATATAGTGGAGGAGCAGACATTGACAGGGTGGGTTCTGGCAATGAAAAGATAGCGCATAGATAGTTCGTCTGGATCAGAAGAGTCACAGGCATTGGAATGACTTCTGCAGATTGGGAGTGTTACAGGGACTGAGAGGATTGTAGGATCTCCACAGATTGATCGCGTCTTTAAGAATAGAAGAGTTTATGTAGATACGGAAAGCTTAAACCCAATGCATGCAGTCTTCATTTCAAGACCAGAGCCTTATTATCCCTCATCGGCCAGGGATCCCTAAACCTGCCAGCTTTTCCCTTTATCCAAATGGGGCATACTGGTCCTGGATTCTTGAGATCACACTTTGAAAAGCCCAGCCAAGGATCCCTAAACCTGCCAGGTTTTCCCTTTACCCCAATGGGACATACTGGCCCTGGATTCTTGATATCACACTTTGAAAAGCCTCCCATTTGCCAGTTGTTCCTTTTCCTTCAAACATACTCACCCGATCGATTGGAATCATAATGTGGAGGTGCCGGTGTCGGACTGGGAGTGGACAAAGTTAAAAATCACACGACACTCGGTTCCAGTCCAACCGGTTTATTTGAAAGCACTAGCTCTCAGAGCACTGCTTCTTCATCAGGTGGTTGTGGAGCACAATCCTAAGGTACAGAATTTATAGCAACAGGATGGCAGTGTCATGGAATATAGTATCAAACATACTTAGTTTAAGCCCTTCATCTGTTACAGTGATTACCAGCGCTTCCAAAGCGAGCTGGACTACAACTGGCTGTTGTGCAATTTTAAATTCACGGCATTGACGCTGGCCAGATCCTGCCTAATGGCCCCAAACCTGGCCCTGTTCCAGTTTTCCTCTTCAATCTGCGGACCTGCTGATCTTTTTCCATAACTATGTTAAAACGAAGACAGTTGTGGGCACTGGACCCAAAGTGCTCTCTGAATGACACTTCAGTCACTTGCCCGACCTAGTTTTCTGAGGGGACGTCCAGTGTTGCACCTGCCTGAGGAGAATAGGGCCCTCTGCATATTGATTTAGGAACCTTTTTTGGACACATTTGAAAAATTGCCCTCTGCCCAGGTCTTTTTATACTCGAGGTGGCCCAGTCAAAACTGCGAATATTAAAATCTCCAGCCAATACTTCTCTATTATTCCTATAGTTATCTGCAATCTCTCTACACAGCTGCTCCTCTGGTATCTGTTGGGTCTACAACAGTCTACAGTACAGTCCCAACATAGTGACCACCCCTCTTCTTCTTTCTAACTTCTAACCATGTGGAATTTTAAATGAATATATGTTTTAAAAATTGGAATTAACAATCCATAAATAAGTATTTATAAAAATCCAAACACTTGACCTTCAGAGAAAGACAACAGTTCACTCTCATGTGGTCTGCACGACATACCCACAGCAAAATGTTTGTCTCTCAATTACCCTCTGAAATGGGCGAGCCAGCTGCTTAGCTCAAGGCAGCAAGGGATGGTAGAGAAAACGTGAAGCATCGGAGCAGCACGGGGAATGTGACTGAAGATAACAGAAAGGAACAGGATGGGACAAAGTTTAACTAAAACTGTAGATCAGCAAATCCATTTGTGACAGGAAATTGTGGGAACGAGTAAATTATGTTTTTTTTAATTAATTGATAAAGTCTCTGCAACAAGGTAGATGGATTTGTGACACAGAGATAAAAGGGGTTTAGACACCAGAGAGATGTGGTTACAGGCTGAACAAAAGGTGGAACATAAATATTCAATGTTTCACAGCCTTGTGCAAACTCAGGCAAAATGGACGACGCTAACAATAATGGGTAAGAAAGGCATTACAGAGAAAGCATTTGGCATCAGAACATGAAGTAGAGTCAATCTGAATGTAAATTCTGGCTACTACTTGCCAAGGACACAAGCAGCAGAACAGTTTTAGACCACCGAACAGCATTTCATGGCTCGTCACTGCAATAAATAGGAATTCATTGGAATTTTTAATAAAGGCATGGTAAACATTTAGTGAAACGTCAATATTCGCAACGTCTGGGACAATCACACTGACAACAGTGATATTGGAAGAGGAGTTCGGAGAATTTTTTTCAGTGTTTCTTAGAATAACACATTGTGCAACTGGCGAGGGATGTAACTGTCTCAGAGAGACTGTTGTGTGATAAAACGTAGTGAATGAGTAATGTCACCTGGAGAGATCCTCTGGGAAATTGTGATAAAGTGCAGTTTAAAGAAATATAAAGTTTTAAAGTGAAACACAGAAAGGACAAGCTACAACTAGAAACAAAAATAGCCAATTACATGAGTTTGAGAGGAGAACTGACCAAGGTAAACAGGCTGAACAGACTGAAATATGTGTCTGTAAATGAACAGTGGAAAACATTTGAAGGAACAGTGTAAAATACTCAACAAAAGGACATTCCACTGAAACAGATAAAAACTCAGCAAGAAATCCCCTCATTCAGGACAAAATGGATCATATTAGATTGTGAGTCTGAGAAGATCACCACAAAGTACTTAAAATCCTGAAGTGAGAGAGAGAGTTTTAGAGTAAGTTTTAAAGGGATTGCAATGGGTCTGCTAGCATGAGGAGGGCAATGGAAAGGGGAATCGTTGTCAAGGTTTCTTGACACGATACGAACAGGGAGAAGTGAAGGTGCTGGAGGTAGTGAGAGAGTTACAGAGAGTGGTCAGGGCCTGAACGGTGTTACCAAGCCAGTACAAATTGCTGCAGCTGGAGTGGTTTGCAGAGGTAGGGAGGGACATATGTATTTTTATTTATTCATTCATGGGATGTGGGTGTCACTGCCTGGACCAGCATTCTTTGACCCCATGCTAATTACCCAGAGATTGTTGGGGCCCTGGTGGATAAATATATTACATTGCTGAACACAGGTGAAGTGCTGAATGACTGGAGGATAGCGCATGTGGTTCCTTTGTTCAAGAAGGGCAGCACGGGTAGGCCAGGTAATTAGAGCAGATAGTCTGACAGCAGGGGGAGGGAAATTATTGGAACAATTGTGAGGATGAATCAACACTTGCAAAGGTAAGGATCAACACGGTTTAGTCATCACGGATTTGGCAGAGGAAGATACTGTCTGAGGAGTTCAGTTCAGTTTTTTTTGAAATGGTGCTTAAGTATATTGATGAGTGAAGTGCAGATGATGTGGTTTATATAGACTTGAATAAGTCCTTAAACAAGATCCAACATGGAAGGCTGGTCCAAAAAGACTGGGTTCCAAGGCAAGTTGGCAAATTGGATGCAAAATTGATAGATAGAATACTTTCACTACAGGGATCTGTGCAGGAACCATTGAACATTAATAACTCGGATGTGAAAGCAGAAGGTATCAAGAGTAGGTTTGCAGATAACATGAAAGGTGAGGGTATTGTTCACAGTGAGGAGGGTGGTCTCCGTCTGCAGTCCGATGTCGATTGATGATAATCTAAGCAGAGTTTAGTTCTGATTGAAGTGAGGTAATACTCTGTGGGAGGTACGATAAGCGAAGTACAGACATAATAAACGGTAGGTCCTTGCGGAGTACTGAGGAATACAGGGACCTTGGTGGATAAGTCCATAGATCCCTGAAGGTGTCAGCACAAGGAGACAGGGTGTGAAAGGCACCTCAACTCGGAGCGGGAGAGGGGCCCATATCATAGTGGGGTGAATTGCTAGAGCTGCTTGAGAGGATATAACCTGGTCTGGCAGGGTGTTGGACCTTAAATAAACGTAAGGCCAGAAAGAAGATTGAGGCTTGTACACGAGTTGAAGACAGCAATTTCAACAGACAAGGCAGGCAAGAAAATAGCAGGGAATGGGGGAAAACTGATGATTAAACTGCATTTATTTCAATGCAAGGGGCCAGACAGCTAAGAAAGATGAACTCAAGGTATGGATTGGAACATGGGACTGGGATATTATAGTTATAACAGAAACACAACTGAGGGAGGGGCAGGACTGGTAGTTCATTGTTTCAAGGTAGAGATGCTACAGGAAGGGGAGGCAAGAGAGGACG
>NW_025200753.1:0-571 GCF_004010195.1 Chiloscyllium plagiosum | reverse complement strand
CAGGCTGAATGAAATAGCCTCAGCAGAGAAGGAAAGGGGAATCCAAAAGTGATTGTATCAGTATATTAAGAGTGCATAAGTAACTCGGAACAAAATAGTGTCAATTAAAGATCAATGAGGCCATCGATGTTTGGAACTGCAGGATATTTGCTGAGATCGTAAACTATTTTTTAACTCCAGAACTTACTGTGGAGAAAGACGGGGGAACTCAGGGAACAAGAGTAATACATTAGTCCACAATTGGAGTACTCTGTAATTCCAGTCTCTCTGCTACAGGAAGGATGTTGTGAAACTTGAAAGGGCTCAGAAAAGATTAACGAGATATTGCCCGGGTTGTTGCTGAATAAGATGGGGTTACTGTCACTGGAGAATCGGAGACTGAGGGAAGACCTGACAGAGGTTTATATAAACATGAGGGGCATGGATAGGGTAAGCATTCAAGGCCTTTTCCCAGAAGTTGGGGAGTCCAAAACTAGAGGGCATAAGTTTAAGGTTAGAGGTGAACGGTTTACAGAGGGACTGAAGGGACAGCTTCTTAACATACATGATGATGTGTGTATGGAAGGAGCTG
>NW_025200752.1:4943-6747 GCF_004010195.1 Chiloscyllium plagiosum | reverse complement strand
ACCATTGTAAAGATATTGCAATGCACGATCTCTTAATCATTGTAAATATCAATTTTTATTTTGTTGAAACATAGTTGAATTCAATTATTTATTTGACTTAAATGCTCACATTTATTGTATTTGTAATCATAATACGACTTATGGATGTTTCATGCAACAAAATCAAATGAAAAAGAATTAGCATCTCTTTATTCTTTCATTCAACAATTGGAATAAATTTTGATTTTTTTAAATTTTGAACATTTTTGGAAAGAGGGGATGTTGTCTTCAGTTGAATGCTTGCATTGACTCACTAATTCACATTGTCCGCTTCTTATTCTCTTTGGGTTCCTATGAAAAGAAATTAACTAGTTCTTCTGGTTGTAAATTCCTGTAAAATATTTGAGAATGTTGTGGTCTTAAAGGTGACAAAGCTAAGTGATCGTAAGTCATCAGTTATTTTGTTAGAAAGAACTTGATTCAAACATTTCGATCACACACCCGCACACACACACATGTTATTCTGCTATGTAACAAGGGGAAAAACAAGTCGATTTCTTCGGCGTTAAGTAAATATATGCCACTTCCAATTATTCATTAGTCAGCTAATTACCTATATTTGTTATTAAAAATTGCAATTCGTCTAAATATTGTTATGATCTTTGATCAAATTAAATTTTTAATTGTTGTTCATTCCTGAATTGCCGGGATTTTTATGTTTTGTTTTCAATACACTTATTCGTATTGAATGTAAGATTGACATGCTTTGACAATATCGGAGAGTGTTCATTTGAAACTTGTTGTTTCGTATCTTTCACTGATTTTCCTTATTGCATAAGATTACAGGGTATCTCAGTGGTTAGCAATGCTGCCTCACAGCGCCAGGGACATCGGTTTGATTCCCCCCTCGGGTGACTGTGGGGACTTCGCACGTTCTCCCTAATCAATGTGACTTTGCTGTGGTGTCCTCCCACAATCCAAACATGTGCAGGTTAGGTGAGCTGGCCATGCTAAATTGCACATTGTGTTCTGGGATATGTGTATTAGTCAGCAGTAAATGTGAAGAATTATGATCGGGTAAAGTGTTTGGGTGAGTTACATTTGTTTTCGAATAAATGGCCTGACATCACACTGAGGTAACAGGGGTGCTTTCGTGGCGTCGCTAGAATTACGGTGCGCCCCGAGATCTAAGCCATGTTGGAACTGAAACGGAGGAATCTATAGAGAGGCTACAGAATGACATGGCATCCATTTGGTTTTCTTTAAATCACTGACGAGCAGGAAAATGTAAACGGGGAGGGCGAGTGGGAAAGTGAAGCAGTTGCAGCTCTGATGAAAGTCCAAAGATTCCTCTGAGAGTGTAATTTCTTTCATTGTTGTTGCTGATTGAATAAGCCACTAACGTGCGAACAGCTCTAAAACATGATTCAGGACCTCTGGTGCCAATTCTCGCACTTTGAATAACGACAGACAGGTTCCAAATGAGGCCTTTCAGAGACGACTTTGGGGTACATTTGACAGACAGACAAGTTCAGGAATTCGTGGTGCACGTGACACCAGCGCATCAGCTTCTTCCCTCTCTTTGAACTGAGCCGCCGACCCAAGGAATGGAAATGCGGTACTGCTTTTCGTGGAAGGATCAGAAGGCGGTAACTACACTCTCCAACAGAATGGCATGTGATCAGAACCAGGTTGGAGAAAAACTTTACAATGCTTTGCACTGTAATTAAATGGAACTGCATTACATTTCACTGCGAGAGCAGATTTATTCAAGCAAATTCGAAGGCAGGTTTGCAGATGGGAAAGTAAGCAAGAAAGCTCCGTT
>NW_025200752.1:2802-4033 GCF_004010195.1 Chiloscyllium plagiosum | reverse complement strand
AATCTCACAACTAACAACAGGGCAATTCCAAACTACTCTTTCAAACATACTGCAGCCTTAGTGCACCACCACTTCCCAGACAATGCTGAAAAGAGAGAAAAAAAGAACATAATAAGAATGGGCCATAAAAAGTGAATTTCACCAATCACAGTTTCGATTAGATTACCTTTCCATTCCGATGTCTCCAGGATGGAAATGAAGGAAATGGGAGAAATTCAATAACATATGACATTGAAATTCATTGGAACGATTTTCTCATTGGTCAGAAAACCAAATTACGACGAGCCGAGTCACCGTAGGACTTTGTTTCACAACAGCGATGAAATAACAGTCTCCATTCGGTTCCAGTAAAACCTCAACTTGCCTGGAACGTAAAACAAGAGTAGAGCGGCTTGCGATCTTCCGCGCGGGAGGCGAACACGACCATGACAGCACAGACACTTCGGAAGTTTTGGTCACTTTTCCACACCACAGTTAATTCCCCGTGAAGCAAAACAATTTTGCTTCTGTTTTAAACAGAAATGCCGCCTGGGTCGAAGCAGCATTTTTATAAACTGCATCTTTGGATGACGATGAAATGGCAGCGGTGGGATTCAAACCCACGCCCTTGTCGAGACCGGCGCCTTAATCCAACGCCTTAGACCGCTCAGCTACACGACCAGCCCGCCACCGGGCCCCATTTTCTTGCACTTCCAATTGTGCTCCTGCATAACAACAGATGCAAAGTCACGTGAAAAGGGTTCCATGATCCCTCTCCGACTCGGACAGCTGCTGGGATGTGCCCGTCTACAATATAAATTTCGCAGCAGATATTGATAGCCCATCAATCCAGACAAAAATCAATGGAAAGCTGAGTCTATCTTCTCAGACTCTTTTCAGCTACAACTGTATCTGTGAGTGCGTGAGAAGATATGATCGGTTCTGATTTGGTCAAATAACCATGAGCTGCTTGACATTACAGCAATTTCGATTCTTGCTTTGCTAAATGATTTCACCCATTGCTCGAAACAGGACAACTTTCACGTTCACACGGATCATGAAACACACTGGACTACAGTGAAAATTCACAAAGCTGAGCAGGCCGTGTTCCACATCATACCGTGCAGCATAGTTTCAGTCACTGTGTCTGTTTTGCAGAATAAGAGTCCCAAAGAGTGTTCTCCACCTTAAAACATTATATCCGAGAATGACAGATCACATTTTGAGAATGCTCTGACCTCGGAGCCAGTTC
>NW_025200752.1:482-2334 GCF_004010195.1 Chiloscyllium plagiosum | reverse complement strand
TTCTCCCCGTGTCTGCGTGGGTTTCCTCCGGGTGCTCCGGTTTCCTCCCACTGTCACAAAGATGTGCGGGTCAGGTGAATTGGCCATGCTAAATTGCCCGTAGTGTTAGGTAAGGGGTAAATGTAGGGGTATGGCTGGGCTGCGCTTCGGCGGGTCGGTCTGGACTTGTTGGGCCGAAGGGCCTGTTTCCACACTGTGATCTAATCTAAAAACCAAATGGATGCGATGTCATTCTGTAGCCTCTCTGTCGATTCCTCCGTTTCAGTTCCAACGTGGCTTAGATCACGGGGCGCACCTTAATACTAGCGACGCTTTGAAACCACAAGTCCAAAGGTTCCTCTGAGAGTGTAGTTTCGTTCATTGCTGTTGCTGATTGAATGAGCGATTACCGTGTGTACTGCTCCAAAACAAGATTCAGGACCGCTGGTGCTAACTCTCGCACGTTGAATAACGACAGACAGCTTCCAAATGAGGGCTTTCAGAGACGACTTTGGGGCACATTTGACAGACAGACTAGTTCAGGAATCCGTGATGCGCTGTGACACCAGCGCATCAGCTTCTTCCCTGTCTTTGAACCGGGCCGCCTGCGCAAGGAATGCAAATGCGGTACTGCTTTTCGTGGAAGGATCAGAAGGCGGTAACTACACTCTCAAACAGAATGGCATATGATTAGAACCAGGTTGGAGACAAACTTTACAATGCTTTGCACAGTCATTTAATGGAGTTGCATTACATTTCACTACGAGAGCAGATTTGTACCAGCAAATTCGAAAGCAGGTTTGCAGATGGGAAAGCAAGCAAGAAACCTCCGTTCTTGTCCATGGAAAAGGCTGCAGTTGAAGAAAAAAGCAGTTTCTTCCCAGTTTCGAACTGGGGACCTTTTGCGTGTGAGGCGAACGGGATGACCACTACACTACATAAACAAGTCTCAGCCGCCACCCCCTGTGGCTCAGTGGCATCCAGCACTGAAAGTTGAAGCCATTCTACCTTTCACCTTTCTGTTTCCAATAGCTCGTTGTTTAATGGGACTTCTTTAATTTTGGCTGTGTGGTGAGCATGGACGAGATACACCGAAGTATCTGTTTCCACTCGGTGTACCCCAATAACGTTGTGTTGCTTACACCGGCTTTAAAGGATTACTTTTTAGTGGACCTTGCCGTCGCAGTCTGTGATACAATCGTTTCTTCTGTTCGACTGCTCACGGGTAAGGTAGTATTGTGAAACACTGCAGAAACGAACGACTTCCTTACTTTTGGTCCGACTGACCATACTCTGTGAAATTTCCCAGATTCTCAGTTGAGGAGTTTTACAGCTGGATGTTACCTCAGAAACCCTGTTAATTCGTAATGTATTGAGCGAATCGCAAAACAGAAAGCATTTAACACGGAACACAAACAAAACTGGCAAACCAAATGCATTTTCAGACACAGAGATGCATGAATGCTAAAAGTGAGACAGTCCGGTGGCAAGAGCCAAAAAGTAATCTCACAACTAACAACAGGACAATTCCAAACTACTCTTTCAAACATACTGGAGCCTGAGTGCACCACCACTTCCCAGACAATGCTGAAAAGAGAGAAAGAAAGAACATAATAAGAATAAGCCATAAAAAGCGAATTTCACCAATCACAGTTTCGATTAGATTACCTTTCCATTCCGATGTCTCCAGGACGGAAATGAAGGAAATGGGAGAAATTCAATAACATGTGACATCGCAATTCATTGGAACGATTTTCCCATTCGCCAGAAATCCAAATAATGACGAGTCGAGTCACCGCAGGATGTAGTTTCACAACAGCGATGAAATAACAGTCTCCATTCGGTTCCAGTAAAAACTCAACTTGCCTGGAAC
>NW_025200752.1:0-356 GCF_004010195.1 Chiloscyllium plagiosum | reverse complement strand
AGATGACGGCAGAACGCTGGATGTGATCTATATGGACTTCAGTTAGGCATTCGACATAGCTCCCCATGGAGACTGGTTAGCAAGGTTAGATCACATGGAATACAGGGAGAATTACCCAGTTGGATACAGCGCTGGTTCAAAGGTAGAGGACAGACAGTGGTGGTGGATGGTTGTTTTGCAGACTGAAGGCCTGTGACCAGTGGAGTCCCACAAGGATCGGTGCTGGGTCCGCTACTTCTCGTCATTTATAAAAATGATCTCGATATAAACATAGGACAGTTACGAAGTTTGCAAATGACACCAAAATTGGAGGTATAGTGACGAGCAAAGAAGGTTACCTCAGATTACGACGGGAT
>NW_025200751.1:0-6746 GCF_004010195.1 Chiloscyllium plagiosum | reverse complement strand
AGGAGGTTGAGGGGTGGGTTAGTAAATTTGCAAGTGACACAAAGGTTGGAGGTGTCGTTGATAGTATAGAGGGCTATTGCAGACTGCAGCGCGACATAGACAGGATACAGAGCTGGGCTGAGAAATGGCAGATGGAGTTCAACCTGGATAAATGCGAAGTTATGCATTTTGGAAGGTTGAACTCAAATGCTGAATATAAGAATAAAGACAGAATTCTTGGCGGTGAGGAGGAACAGAGGGATCTTGGTGTTCCAGTACATAGATCCCTCAGAGTAGGCATGCAAGTGGATAGGGTTGTTAAGCAAGCATATGATTTTATTGGCCGTGAGGTTTTGCTTCAAGTTCCTGGTGAGACCAAACTTGGCGTATTATGTCCAGTTCTGGTCGCCCTACATTAGAAAAGATACAGAGGCTTTGGAGAGGGTGCAAAGAAGGTTTACCAGGATGCTGCCTGGACTGGAGGACTTGCCTTATGAAGAAAGGTTGAATAAGCTTGGACTTTTCTCTCTGGAGAGAAGGAGGAAGAGAGGAGACCTGATCGAGGTGTACAAAATAATGAGAGGAATAGATAGAGTCAATAGCCAGAGACTTTTCCCCAAAGCAGGATTGACTGGTACGAGAGGTTATAGTTTGAAGATATTAGGAGAAAGATATAGAGGAGACATCAGAGGTAGGTTCTTTATGCAGCGGAGTTGTGACTGCATGGAATGCATTGCCAGCGGTGGTGGTGGAAGCAGAGTCATTAGGGACATTTAAGCGACTGCTGGACATACACATGGATAGGAGTGAGTTGAGGGGTGCATAGGTTATTATATTTGAAATTAGGATTAAACCTCAGCATAACATCGTGGACCAAAGGGCCTGTTCTGTGCTGTACTTTTCTATGTTCTAACATTGATGGAACATTGTCACAGCATGTAGATTGACGGCAATTATTACTGGTGAAACAGAGCATTACTACTTTATGTATTCAGCTGTACATTCATCAAGTTTATTACTGCTATAACAGAGCTTTATTTCACTGTGTTGTAGTGTACATTGATTGGACTTGTTACTTATGTAACAGGACGGTTATTGCACTGTTTCCAGATGCAGATTGATAGGGTTCATTTCTAGTGTAACATAGAGCTTTATTGCTCTTTGTTAGGGTGTAGATTGAGAAGGGATATTACTGGGGTAACATAGCTTTATTGCATGTGCTATATTGTAGATTAATAGGAATTATTACTGATGTCACAGAGCTTCATTACAGTGTGTTAGAGTGTAGATTCATAGGGTTAATTACTGGTCTAATGAGCTTTATTTGGCTGTGTTAGGGTGTAGCTTCTTTCTCGAGTAATAAGACCTTTATTGCACAAACCTTAAGAATCTACACAGGACAATGAAGTTTACTGCTGATCTAACAGACCTTAATCCACTGTGACTGGGATGGACAAAGTTAAACATCACGTAACACCAGGCTTTAGTCCAACAGGTTCATTTGAAAGCACTAGCTTTTGGAGTGCTGCTCCTTCATCAGGTGGTTGTGGAGGTTAAGATCATGCTCACAGCCAAAGGAGTCCAGTGTCATGGAGATGTAATACAGTAAACAATCTGAGATTAAAACTTTCATTTTTTATAATGGGATATGCTGGTTTCTGTTCTTTGATGTGTAATCCGAGGGCTTCTTCTAAATTACATTCTCAAAATGGCTCAGCTTTTTAAACAATAGGTGTGAAGTCTGCCTATATCCCAATATTGTGTCAGATTGACAAATCCTCTGTATAGTTTTACAGAATTTTACATGGATTTATGCAGTTTTTGAGCAAAATAAAATGTGATTCTGCAAAAACAAATTCACCCCATAAGCTTATATGTGCTTAGTGAGTTTTGAGAAGATTTGTACCTCAGGTTGAAGTTTTGGATATAGGTTTGCTCACTGAGCTGCAAGGTTCATTTCCAGACGTTTTGTTACCCTACTAGGAACATCTTCAGTGGGCCTTAGGCGAAGCAATGCTGAAAATTCCTGCTTTGTATTTACATGTTTGGGTTTCTTTGGGTTTGTAATGTCATTTCCTGTGATGATGTTATTTCCTGTGGTGAAGTCACTTCCTGTTCCTTTTCTCAGGGGGTGGTAGATGTGTTTGTTGATAGAGTTCTGCTTTGAATGCCATGCTTCTAGGAATACTCGTGCGTGCCTTTGTTTGGCTTGTACGAGGATTAGATTAGATTACTTAGTGTGGAAACAGGCCCTTCGGCCCAACAAGTCCACACCAACCCGCCGAAGCGCAACCCACCCATACCCCTACACTTACCCCTTCACCTAACACTACAGGCAATTTAGCATGGCCAATTCACCTGACCAGCACATCTTTGGACTGTGGGAGGAAACCAGAGCACCCGGACGAAACCCACGCAGACACGGGGAGAATGTGCAAACTCCACACAGTCAGTCGCCTGAGGCGGGATTTGAACCCAGGTCTCTGGTGCTGTGAGTTGTGGTTGTCCCAGTCGAAGTGGTGTCCTTCCTCATCTGTATGTGAGGATACTAGTGAGAGAGGGTCATGTCTTTTTGTGACTAGTTGGTGTTCATGTAGCCGGGTGGCCAGTTTTCTGCCTGTTTGTCCAATGTAGTGTTTGTTACAGTCCTTGCACGGTATTTTGTAAATGACATTAGTTTTGCTCGTCGTCTTTATAGGGTCTTTCAAGTTCATTAGCTGCTGTTTTAATGTGTTGGTGGGTTTGTGGGTTACCATGTTGCCAAGGGGACTGAGCAGTCTGGCAGTATTTTTGGGATGTCTTTGATGTAGGGGAGAGTGGCTAGAATTTCTGTGTTCATTGGGTACACATTCTTTTTGAATACACAGTATAGGTGATTTTTCTCTGCTCTGCGTAGTTCCTCTGTCCTGCAGTGTGTGTTGGCTCATTGAAATAATGTTCTGATGCAGCTTCATTTGAGGCTGTTGGGGTGATTGCTTCTGTAGTTCAATATTTGGTCTGTTTGTATTGTTTTCTGCAGACGCTGGTTTGAAGTTCCCTATTGGCTGTCGCTCTACTGTGGCATCTAGGAATGTGTGTGTATAGGAGTATCTGTTTGTGTGTGTATAGGAGTATCTGTTTGTGTGTGTATAGGAGTATCTGTATGTGTGTGTATAGGAGTATCTGTTTGTGTGTGTATAGGAGTATCTGTTTGTGTGTGTATAGGAGTATCTGTTTGTGTGTGTATAGGAGTATCACACACACACACTTACAGACACACCATCCCACACTCAGGCATGCACCCCCTCACAGACCTAAGACACTCTGCACTCACACCACACAAACACATATACTTTCTCACACTCACAACCCCAACCCAGACAGACGCACACACACAGACAAAGACCCACATGCACACATATTTTGTGGGGTGAATTTGTACTTTGCTCAAAAACTTTATGAATTCATGTAAAACTCCGTTATCTCACTTTCTGGATTAGAATCAATCTAAACATCATGGCATAGACAGAAATACAGGGGGCTAACACTTTCAACATATTGTCTAGCTATCACTATTATGAACAGCTAACCTGAGAAGTGAAACTGTCATGGTATTCTAACAGATGAAAGGCTTAACAGACAATCAAGTTTTCAATGTATAATTTCAGCTATATCACACTGTAATTTTTTGCTATAAATTCTGTATGTTAGGATTGAGCCCTCCACTACCACCTGATGAAGGAGCGACGCTCCGAAACCTAGTGTGCTTCCAATTAAACCTGTTGGAATATAACCTGGTGTTGTCTGATTTTTAACTCTGTACACCCCAGTCCAACACCGGCATCTCCAAATCATATTTAAAAACAAAGCATTTTGCCTGAGGCAGTATCTGTTAGCTTTAATTAAAATGACCCTAAAATCCTTCAATTTCGACTTTTCAGAATCTGTGTCTTTTCAAACCTATCTGAAAAGAAAGCCAAGGATACCATAATATTTTAAAGGAGCATCACAATGCATTAAAAACAAAGGGATAACTAGGGAGAAAGAAAGACCATGCAAGGATAAATACGTGAGACGACGTACTGAACTGGGAATAGAGAGAACTCATTGAACTGGGAAGCAAGAGAGACACAGTAACAAGACAGCAAACTGGGATTAGGGGGAGGTGGAGAGACAACATATTGTAGTGGAAATAATGAGAGATAGAGTGAGAAGATAATGAACTGTGAATAGGGAGAGCTGAAAATGTGTTGCTGGAAAAGCGCAGCAGGTCAGGTAGCATCCAGGGAACAGGAGAATCGATGTTTCGGGCATAAGCCCTTATGCCCGAAACGTCGATTCTCCTGTTCCCTGGATGCTGCGCTTTTCCAGCAACACATTTTCAGCTCTGATCTCCAGCATCTGCAGACCTCACTTTCTCCTGTGAATAGGGAGAGACAGAGTGACAATACACTGAACAGGGTATAGAGAGAGACACAATCAGACAACACACTCCGAGATATTAGCTCAGTCACCATGACTGATCAGCAGAGTACAAAAGAACGCATTGTCCCGGAATGATATGGCCAAA
The DNA here is from genome assembly GCF_004010195.1 of Chiloscyllium plagiosum. NCBI lineage: Eukaryota > Metazoa > Chordata > Chondrichthyes > Orectolobiformes > Hemiscylliidae > Chiloscyllium > Chiloscyllium plagiosum. The sequence continues at coordinate 2,218 of NW_025200751.1, read as the reverse complement.
CATTACATTGCTGAAGTGTTTCTATCCTTCCCTCCTTCTCTAACTGAAAGAAACGAAAGAGACAAAGAGAGAGAGAGAGAGAGACTGTTAGGAAGTTGGTTGTAACCTGGAGGGCATTTAGTCTCCTTACAAAAATTACACTACAATTATAAACAGTTCAGTGTGTTGTCACTTTGTCTCTCTCTATTCCCATTTCAGTGTGTTGTTTTTCTATCTCTCTCTATTCTCAGTTCATGGTGCTGTCACAGTATGTCTGTTTTCACAGTTCACCGTATTGTCTCTCTCTGTCTCTCTATTTTTTCTGTTCAGTGTCTTCTCACTCTATTTCTTCATTCCCAGTTCAGTGTTTTCTGTTTGTCTATTACCTTTCTCAGTTAAGTGTGTTGTTTGTTTGTCTCTCTTTAATTACAGTTCATGCTAACACAGTGTAAGAAAGCTCTGCTAGACCAGTCAGTCTGCACCCTAACAGAGAAATAAAGCTATGTGTCATAGTAATAAACACTTGTAATATACACGCTAACAGAGGGCAATAAAGCACTATTACTCCAAAAATAAATGCTACCCATTTACACTCTAACAGAATGCAACACAGCTGTGTGAGCACGGAGTAATAAACTTCTTTGAGGCCAAGAGTAAACCTGAAAAATATGCACTCTAATATAATGTAACAAAACTCTGTTACACCAGTAATTATCTCTATCAATCTACATTCTAACAGAGCATGATGCACTTCTATTACATCAATAATAAACCCTATCAATCCAAACTCTAATACAGTGTAATAAAGTTCTGTTATCCTATCGATTTACACTATAACACAAGGTAAAAAAAGCTTTGTTACACCACTATCGATCGACTCCAGAATTCTACACTCCAGAATAGGGTAATAAACTTCTCCGAAACCAATAATAAACCTTAAAAATCTGCACTCAAATATAGTGTAATAAAGCTTTGTTAAACCAGAAATCAACTCTATCAATCTACACTCTTAGAGAATGTGATACATATCTGTTACACAAGTAATAACTCCTGTCAATCTAAATTCTAACACAGTGCAATAAAGCTGTTACACCAGTTATAATCTTCTGTACTATCACAGTATCTTAAAGCTGTTACACCACTAATAAACCCTATCGATCTCCTCCTAACACAGACTAATACACCAATAATAACAACTACTAATCCATGGTCTAATACAGTGTAATGAAGCTCTGTTACATCAGCAACACCTACTTTCAATCTACACTAGGACATGGTAGTAAAACTCTTCGAGATCAATAATAAACACTATCTATCCAAACTCTAACAGTCTAATAATGCATTGTTACACACATAATAGATCTTAGCAATTTACATTCGAACCCTGTGTAATACCAGGTTATAGTCCAACAGTTTTATTTGAAAGCTGTGTCAATGACTTCAGGCTGAGCAGAAGCTGATAACAAAGTTGTGTAACCATGGGAATGGCCTCAACCGGGACCTTAGGTTCATGTCACACAACAGGTGACCCCCTGCACAATATACTCCCTCTCACACACACAGACACAAACACACGCACACTCCTACATACTCACACCCACGTAGACACTCCCTCATACACAAGCTCTCTCCCATATGCACACACTTACACCCCCCGCACTCACATTGACACACGCACCCTCTCATACATACCCCATCACACTCACACATATATACACATACATGTACACTCATACCCACATTCACACATTCCCATGCACACTCAATTTGTTGCTCCTGCATGCGCACACATATAAGAAGACCCAAAGACACATACACCAAACACCACTAACTTCATCAACAAGGACAGTATCATCAAGCTAGTGGACCTATGCCTTACCACACACTTCATCTTCAACAATAAAACCTACAGATAAACCAACGGATTACCCATGGGATCTCCAATATCAGAGTTCTTAGCAGAGGCAGTAATGCAGAGACTTGAACAAACAGCTCTGCCAACCATCCAACCCAAACTTTGGATCTGCTACGTAGATGACACTTTTGTCATCACTAAATGAAAGAAATTAGAGGAAACCTTCAAGACCATCAATAATACCCTTACTGGCATAAAATTCACTAATGACATATCTATAGTTGAAATCTTCGAGGAGAAAGTGAGGTCTGCAGATGCTGGAGATCAAGAGTGTTCAGCAGAAGAAGATAATTCTTTGTAGAGAGAGGCAGAGAGCTTCTTCAA
>NW_025200750.1:0-6745 GCF_004010195.1 Chiloscyllium plagiosum | reverse complement strand
CTTTACGAACAACTGAAGTAAGACTCACTGGTCGATAATTACCAGGGTTGTCTCGACTCCCCTTCTTGAACAGGGGAACCACATTTGCTATCCTCGAGTCTTCTGGCACTATTTCTGTCAACAATGACGATTTAAAGATCAATGCCAAAGGCTCGGAATCTCCTCCCTGGCTTCCCTGAGGATCCTTGGATAAATCCCATCCGGCCCAGGGAACTTATCTATTTTCATACTCTGCAGGATTTCTAATACCTCTTCCTTGTGAACCTCAAAGCGACCTCGTCTCAATCACACCTCTGTATTTTCCTCGACAACATTGTCGTTTTCTAGAGTGAATACTGTCGAAAAATATTCATTTAGTGCTTCCCCTATCTCCTCTGACTCCACACAACTTCCTTGATTGGCCCTAATCTTACTCTTGTTATTCTTTTATTCCTTAAATATCTATAGAAAGCCTTAGGTTTTACCCTGATCTTATCCGCCAACAACTTCTCATGTCTCCTCCTGGCTCTTCTGAGCTCTCTCTTTAGGTCTTTCCTGCCTACCTTGTAACCCTCAAGCGCCCTAACTGAGCCTTCACATCGCATCCTAACATAAGCCTTCTTCTTCCTCTTGACCATACATCCCACTCTCTTCGTAAACCACGGCTCCCGCACACTACAGCTTCCTTCCTGCCTGACAAGTACATACGTATCTCGGACACTCAGGAGCTGTTCCTTGAATAAGTTCCACTTTTCTAATGTGTCCATCCCCAGCAGTTTCCTTCCCCATCCTATGCTTCCTAAATCTTGCCAAATCGCATCGTACTTGCCTTTCTCCCAGCTATAACTCTTACCCAGTGGTATACACCTATCCCTTTCTATCACTAAAGTAAACATAACAGGATTGTGATTGCTATCACCAAAGTGCTCACCTACGTCCTTTTCTCACACCTGGCCGGGTTCATTACCCAGTACCAAATCTAATGTGGCTTCTCCCCTTGTTGGGCTGTCTACATATAGTGGCAAGAAGCCCTCCTGCACACTTTGGACAAAAACTGACCCATCTATATTGCTCGTAATATAGTGTTCCTGTCAGTATTTGGAAAGTTGAAGTCCCCCATGACAACTACCCTGTCTCCCTCACTTCTATCAAGAATCATCTGTACTATCCTGTCCTCTGCATGTCTGAAAATATTCAGAGACCTATAGAAAACTCCCAACAGGATGACATCTCCTTTTCTGTTTCTAACCTCATCCTATTCTACCTCAGTTGACGATTCCCCAAACATCCTTTCTGCAACTGTAATACTGTCCTTGACTAACAATGCCACACCTCCGCACTTTTACCATCTTCTCTGTTCTTACTGGAACATCTAAATCCTGGAACCTGCAACAGCCATTCCTGTCCCTGCTCTAACCATGCCTCCGATGTGCCCACAACATTGAAATCCCAGGTACCAACCCATGCTGCAAGTTCACCCACCTTACTCCGGATGCTCTTGGCGTTGAAGTAGACACACTTCAAACCAACTTCTTGCTTGCCCGAGCCATCTTGCATCCCTGAAACTTGATTTCGGACCTCCCTACTCTCAACCTTTTCTACACTCGAACTACAATTCTGGTTCCCATCCGTCTGCTGGATTAGTTTAAATCCACCCGAATAGCCTTAGTGAATTTCTGCCCCAGGATATTGATACCTCTTCGGTTCAGATGAAGACCATCCTGCTTGTAGAGGTCCCACCTACCCTAGAAAGAGCCCCAATTATCCAGAAATCCAAAACCCTCCGTCCCACAACATCCCTGTAGCCATGTGTTCAATTCCTCTCTCTCCCTGGTCCCCACCTTACCAGCACGTGGCAAGGGCAACAAACCAGAGACAACAACTCTGTTCATCCTAGCTCTAAGCTTCCATCCTAGCTCCCTGAATTTCTGCCTTAAATCCCCATCTCTCTTCCTACCTATGTCGTTGGTGCCGATGTGGACCACGACTTGGGGCTGCTCCCCCTCCCCTTTAAGGATCCAAAAAACACGATCAGAGACATCACGAACCCTGGTACGTGGGAGGCAACACACCAACCGTTTGTATCTCTCGTCCCCACAGAACCTCCTATCTGTCCCCCTAACTATGGAGTCCCCAATGACTCGTGCTCTTCTCCTCTTCCCCCTTCCCTTCTGAGCAGCAGGGGCAGATTCTGTGCCAGAGCCCTGTGCCCCACTGCTTTCCCCTGGTAAGCTCCCCCAACAGTGTCCAAAATGGTATACTTATTGTTGAGGTGGATGGCCACAGGGGATCCTTGCACTGCCTGCCGGTTCCCTTTCCATTCCCTGACTGTAACCCATTTGCCTTTTTCTTGTGCCTAAGGAGTGACTACCTCCCTGTACCTCCTCTCAATAACTCCATCTGCCTCCCGAATGATCCGAAGTTCACGCAGCTCCAGCTCCAGTTCCCATACACGGTTTTCGAGGAGCTGGAGTTGGGTGTTCTTCCCGCAGATGTATTCAGCAGGTACACGAGTGGTGACTCTTACCTCCCACATTCTGCAGAAGGAACATTCAACTGCCCTCACTTCCATTCCCATGATTCTAAATTCCAAAGGAGACTGTTGAAAAATAAGGAATAAAAAATAACCTCGCTACCTTACCAATCTGACGCACAGAAGTATTTTTTGGTCAGAGTAGGAGATGGGTGGGAGACACTACCCGAGTAGTGTTTCGAGTAACGCAACTGCACAAATATATGACTTCCCAGAAGTCGTTCGCTCTTCCCTCACACCTCTCAGCAAATGGAGGCTCGAGTCCCCAGGTAAGTCACTTTTAATTCTTGAAATAGGTCGAGGCAAATATTGGTACTTGGATCATATTACGAAAACACGTCTGTGTTAGAGCACAATGACGAGTGGAATGGAAAACACCGTGTATTATTTCAATGAATTCAGTTCAATGAATTATTTCCTTATTATTGAGCCTTCGAGTTGGGGAAGAGCTATCCTTTGTTTTCCTTGTCTAGACCCCTCATGTTGTTAAACACCTCCATCAGGAGCACCTCTCAGCCTTCTTTGCTGAAAAGTAAAATCAAGTAAATCCAGCCTCTCTTCAGTTTGAGTACATTCTTGTCTTGTTACTTCTGAAAGGTATCAGTGTAAAATTTCATTAGCGATTGATCTGTCCACCTGAAAAACCGATTGATACCATCCTGTACCCTCACGTTCCTCCTCACTGTGAACCACTAGCTCATCTTTCTGTCATCCACAAAATTTTTATCATTCGCTCCAAACTCCATTCCTCCCATTCTCATCATCATCGTTTATGAAGTTCACAACTAAGGTTTGATTTTCTCCTGTTCTTCAGATGTTGTTCACAGGGAAAGCATTGAGAATTCCATTCTCTTATTTTTTCCTATTTTGGTGAATTTACAGCGTGATACAGTTGAGTTCTTTTTCACGAGGGAGCCACAAATTTTATTTTGATACGGAGCTGAATTTTACTTTTATACTATGCTCCTCTGTATGTTTTATTAATTTATCGTTTCCTGCAATAGTCAGAGCTGAAAGAAGTTTCCGTTTCTACGATAGAGACAGATCATAATTTTGTTTGAAAGAGTTGGAGTGATGAGGATAAAAATTCAACTAATTTCTATATCTCGATTCACAGCAGAAGATAAAATCATATCGTCAAGTCTACCTTGAACTGTAAACAAATTACTTCATATTGTAAAAACATTTTCAAAAAATGTTCTTAGAGCAGCATGGATCTTATAGCTGCTCCTGGGATTGCAGGCAGTTAAACATTTAATGAAGTCTTTTTGCAGTTGATATTATCGTTTATTAATTTAACATAATTATTTCTATTTTGTTTTATTAACATTGAAAAACAAAAAAAAAACCAGCAAAAAAATCCTCACGATTTTCTTTCAAACGAAACTTTTTTAAAAGAGGTTTTTTTTGTGTATGGTTTACAAAAAAAAGAAAAGTCTATTTATGTATTAAAATATTTATTTTATCACACTGCAGAAGTTTTTAAAATTAATTAATTAAAATAAGGAGGTGTACCTTCCTTCCGGAGAACCCTACACATTTTTAGCTCTGGAGAAGACTATTTTCTTCTCAGACTTTATTGAAGAGGAATATGGTTATTAATTTATTTAGCTAAATGGTTGATTTTGTTTAATTTTTCTATGTTTGATTCGTATAAGTATATATTTTTTCGATTTTAACATAATTGTCTGTAGGTAACAGAAGGTGTCGTTAAAAATTCTGCTTTTCGGCATAATATTATTAAGGTCAAATATAAGGCACAGAGGGGATGGCTGGAAGACTTAGAAAAAATTATATTATCCAGCATATCAGTCATATAGATGTGTGTCTCTCTGGAAAGATAAGAAAGTAGCTCAAATGTCTCTGCTGACTATTCCTCTATCAAAATGTTTTTCAGCTTTTAGAACAACTGAGGAAAATGGAAGAGCAATAAATTATTGGACACTTGAAATGATTCTTATGTTCAGCAGCGTTTGCGAATATTTAGTAGAATTATTGCTGCAGTGGACTTTTCTATTCGGGGCATTAACAGAAGATTCTGTGGCAGTGACCGCTAATTCTTTGTTGATGCTTTGTTGATGTCCCTGTGCTAAGATTAAGAACGTCTCGAAACATTTCTAGCACGTTATTAAAGGTGAGACTGAGTCGAGAAACATTATTGTAGTTATTGGCAGGAATGATATTTTTTAGGGAAAGATTAAAGCAGTACAGAGTGAACTTAAGAGGTGAGGTAGAGTATTAATAATAAAAGCTTTAAAGCAATACTTTCTGGTTTACTCCCAATGCAAAACCCAACTGGGAAGAAACAAAAGGTTAACGGAGAAAAAACAATGGCTGAAGAGCTACTGTGTTGTTGAGGGATTTCGATTTTTGGGAAATTGGAATCTATTTGAGAATAGAAATGACCTGTTCAGAAAGGATTGGTCTAATCTGAACTGGAAAGCAACCAATATTTTAGCAGGGAGATTTGCTCCTTCTATGTAGGGAGACTTTATGTTGATAGAGTTGACAAGGGGGATATTCCAAGTAGAATTATAAATGGTAGGATAGATGGATAAGTTTATGAATGTGAGGAGAGCACATCAATTAGAAAAGAAAAACGAGAGAGTCAAAAGTTTATAGTAATTTTGAAACACGAAATTGCATTTATTTCAATGTGAGGGGTCTTACAGGGGAGGCTGATGAACTCGGGCCATATTTAACAACATGGTATCGGGACATCATATGTATTACAGAAAATTGGTTGAGAGATGTTCAACTCGGAAATGTAATGCTGGGAAAGCACAGCAGGTCAGGCAGCATGTGAGGAGCAGGACAATCAACGTTTTGGGCAAATGCCCTTGATCAGGAATGAGCTGATGAAGGGCTTTTGCTTGAAACGTCGATTTTCCTGCTCCTTGGCTGCTACCTGACCTGCTGGGCTTTTCCGGCACCACACTCTCGACTCTAACTTCCAGCATCTGCAGTCCTCACCTTCGCCTGAGAGATGTTCAAGACTGGCAATTCAATGTTCCAGATATTAAGTGTCATAGAAAGTGTGAAAAATATATGCAGAGGGCAGGGAGGGGGCGGTCTGCCATTTTTGATTAAGGAATAAATTATTGCTGGAACTGGGGGAAATATTTCTGAAAAATTATCCACTTAAAATATGCAGGTAGTATTAAAAATTAAAAAATAAAGTTCACTTTGAACAGATTGCACTAAATGCTCTTTTGTGAAAAACCGTTTTGTGAAAATATATTGATTGAAATTAAAAATAAGAAAGGAAAGAACACGTTGATTGTATTGCACCATATGATCTCCAACAGTAAGAAGGAAATTGAGAAACAAACATGTAGGGAGATCTCAGATATATATAAGCTTAATAAGCTTGTAATACTGGGGGATTTTAATTTTCTTAACATTGATTGGGACTACCACAACGTTAAACGGTTGGATGGTGAAGAATTTGTCAAATATGTTCACGAAATATTTCTTCATCAATATCCGGATGATCCTAACAGAGAAGGAGCAAAACTAGGCCTTCTTCTGTGCAAAAGGCAGGGCAAGTGACTGAAGTAAATATGAGGGAAAGTTTTGGTCATTTCAATAATAATTCTATTAGTTTCGTAATGGTTGTGGAAAAGAATAAGGTTTTCATTTTTTTTTAATTGAAGTACCATAAATTCTAATGGCATGGGACAAGGACTTAGCAAGTTTGATTGGAATAGACTGTCAGCAGGTAAAACAATGTCTGACAATTGGGATGCATTCAAAAGTGTGACGACGGGAGTTGAGAGGCATTAAGTTCGTGTTAAAGTGAAGGAAAGATTAAGGAACAATGGACAACAACAGTTATTGAGCTTTTATTCAAGAATCAAAGAAAACCTCATTTTAGATACAGACAACTTTATTCAATTTTATCTCTTAGTCAGTATAAAGAGTGTGGGGCAGTATTTCGAAAGAAATCAGGAAATCAAAAAGGCGATATGAGATAGCATGGGCAGATAAAGTTAAGGATAATACAATAATATTGTGCAACCACATTAACAGCAAGAGGGTAACCACAGAGAGGGTTAGGCCTCTCAAAGATCATGACAGATATCGATGTTTTGAACACAGGAGATGGGGAATAAAATCATCCCATTCCTGGTACAACAGACAGCAACAAACATGCACTATTGCCTGCACTTCACATTCATCCAGCTTGAACTCTATCTACTATCGGTCAGTCTATTGACCCATTTCATCAAG
>NW_025200749.1:4179-6744 GCF_004010195.1 Chiloscyllium plagiosum | reverse complement strand
AAAAGTGCCCGAGCAGAAGCTGATAGCTAAGTTAGGTAACCAAGAGGATGACCTCAACCGGGACCTTGGGTTCATGTCACAGTACAGGTGTTCCCATTGCTCTATCTCCACACAGAGATACTCCTCCGCACACATGCGCGCGCACACACACACATACATATACGTTTGTGGGGTGAATTTGTACTTGCAGAGTTACATTGTACTTTGCTCAAAAACTACATGAATCCATGTCAGCCTCTGTTAAATCATTTATTAAAATTAGAACCAGTCTAAATATTATGGAAAAGATATTGGCTGACACCAATTGTTCAAGTTCAGCTGAGAATGTAACTTTAAAATAAAAAAGTTTTGCGCTTTACAAATGAAAGAAGTGAAGCTAACATGGTTATTCTAACAGATTGGAGACTTAGCAAATTATCATGGTAATTTTCAATGTATAATTTCAGTTACATCATACAGCAAATTTGTGCTATAAATTCTGTGCTTTATAACAGTGTACTCCACAACCACCTGACGAATGAGCCAGTCGGAAAGCTCGTACATCCAATTAAACCTGTTGGACTGTAACCTGGTGTTGTGTGATTTTCAGATTTGCTCACCCCAGTCCAAAACCGGTCTCTCCAAGTCATTCGATACGAGGCGCTCTGGCCACAGAACCAACCTTTCTGCATCCAACTGCATCCTTGAAAAAACCTGTATGTTTCAATAAGGATCATTTTTGTTGTCCTGAGTCTGAGCAGGCAAAGGCAAATTATTTCAGCGTTTCTTCCCATTTGATTTCATCTCCGATATGAAATTCTCACTGACTCTGACAGAACTGCTATCTTTGCTGTTTTATAATGTCAGGAATTCATGTTGAATTTAAGATTTTCATAAGGAGCAACAAATCTTTTTTTCCCTGACTGGAAATCCAGATTGGAAAATAGCAGTGAGAGAGCTGAATTTCAGCACTTGTGCACCAAGGAAGACATATGCAATGCTTACAACATTTCTTGGTGACTTTGTATTTGCCTTTTTGGTTAAGTTAAAAAATGACTGTCATTGAGTTTTTAAAAGCGTGGCGAGTTGCCCTTCAGCCTATTGAATCAGTATCAGTCATGAAACATCTAGTTTATAAACACAGTTTCCAGCACGTGACTCATCACCTGGTGTGTTCTAACATTTCAAGTCTTCAGTTAAATTGTTATTCAATTTCTTAAGTGCTTAAATGGAACAAAACATCTCTGTGAACTAAGTTCTGAAAGACAAACGCTTTCTCAGAGCCGTTTGTCAGTTTTCCTCAAAATGCTGCGGAAAATGTTTCTGTACTCACATCTGAATTAGTTTACCCTGTTTCTTCTTCAGGTTCCTTCTTCTTTCTATTAAATGGTTTAGATTCCAGTACAGACACAAGGTCCAGGTTGTAGAAGTCACGTGTTTGCACTTTCACTGACACTCTGTCTCAGCGGGAGCTGCAGTCCTTCCCCACGCTGATTCAGATAGCATTGTCCTTCCTGTGACATGTCCCATGGAGAATGGAAGGACAGGCATTAATATGCTTCACTTGGGAACGGAGTGACAGTTTTAAAACATTTACATTGCGCCAGCGAGGAATTGAGCTCCTATCTCCCGCATAACATACGGCGACACTAACCACTATATTACCGAGGACAACAGTTGCAAAGGAGGCCCCTCAGCCCGTTGTGGCTCCATTAGTCAAAAACATCTGCTTTACGACCCGAATCGTTTAACCCACAGACTTATAAGTATTGGCAGAACATATTCACATCTGAATATTTCTGCCCCTCTGACCCTTACAGACAGTGTGTTCCAAATTCGAACACCCGCCAGCCTATACCGCTTTTCCACACATCTACTTAAACCTTTCTGTCTTTCTCATTAAATTTCTGCCCCCCTATGATCGATCTCTCCGTCGATGGGAAACGCTTCTTTCAGTCTACCTTATCCACACCCCTCATTATTTTGTACATCTGTACAATGCCTTCTCGCAAACTCCCCTGCACGGTGACAAACAATCCCAGCCTGTCCTGTCTCTCTTCATGACTGAAACTCTTCAGCCCAGACGCTATCCGAGTGAATCTCTCCTCCACCTTTCCCACTGCGATCACATTCCTGGACTCACGTGAATTGTAGACAACAGTCTAGGTCGAGCCGAATGAACCTTTTTTTTTCTGTAACAGCATGCGGGGTGGCTCTGCAGCATTTATTGCCTTGCGGTCTGGAGTCAGACCAGTTGAGGACGTAGTGAAACAGATGGGTTTTTCAGACAACGCATTTAGCATATTCTTAATTGTCGCAACCAGTAACAGTGAGGGCAACGGCACAGACCTGACGGTATCAACGTCAAAGTATATGTTAGATTGTGCAATGCCTCAGTAAAATGGGATGTGAGACGGAAAAGAGAGTTAGGGAGAGTGGGAGGGGGAGACATCTTCCAGAACTTTTGGTTTTAAATCCTGATACATGAAACGAAGAAACATCAGAGAAGGTGATTCGATGGAAAACACCTCGGAGAATATTATCATGTAAAAACGATTAATTTCTTACCGTGTTTCACCAAAAGTA
>NW_025200749.1:0-1304 GCF_004010195.1 Chiloscyllium plagiosum | reverse complement strand
TGTCTTGGCTTGTTAAAGGTTAACGTTTACAGTAATCAATATGAAATACTGCCTGATCTTTCCAAGCAGAATGATGTTGTGCAGCATTGCGAATCGCTTCCCTGCATGTTACAGGTCCACATCAGCAATGTCAGCTGCAATTGCCTGACGTTCAATCAGTTTAAATCAAGAACTGAGGGGGCGTCACTAAAATGGAAGGGGAATGGTGGTTTGTGAGAGTTAACTGCATGCCTAGTGGAGCCAGGTTTAAAGTAGATAATGAATATTGGTTTTCCTGTTTACCTGATATGCTGACCACATCACACTGCATACCTATTCCTTTTCCCCTTCATTTCTCATGGCTGATCCCAGTAACCTGCACACCTTCAGACCATGGGAGGAATCTCACCCAAGCAAAGAGAGAATTTGCACACAGTCACACGAGACTGGGATAAAATCCATGTCTCTCATGCAGCAAGACAGCAGCGAATCAGGAAGAACAACAAATGCTGTCCTGATCAGTGACATCCACACCCTGTGGGTATATCAGGAAGATTAAAAACACATTCACAACATGGACAACGGGACTTGCGTCTGCGTGGACATGATTTAAACCAATCGCTCCCCCTTGGGTAGATATCACAGAGAAACCAGGGAAATGCGAGATTCAGTTGACTGCTGAAGTGGAAACTCATTTATTCAGTCAAACAGGGGACAGACTGTACAACAGTCCCGTGTGTGGAAAGGGCTCAGTGAGCAAACTAACCTCCGGAGTAAACAGCAAGACTACATATCCGAGAAGGAGATGAACTAAACTGTCAATGCTCCTGTTTATCACAACCTGCTGCCATTTCCATAGACTCATAGTCATAGACTCACGCAGCATGGAAACAGGCCTTTCACTCCTACCAGCTCATGCTGAACCTCATACCAAACTAAAAGAGTCGCATCTCACGGCTCCTGTAACTGCTGAGGCTTAATTTTGCCCTCGTGATATTATTACTACATTTTTAATACGAATGTCCAGATATAATTCTGTGGACACGGGTTCAAATCCTGGCATGGCAGATGCTGGAATTTTATTTCAATAAATACCTAGAGCTGAAGAGTATAATGATGATGTTGAATCAGCTGTTGTAGATCTGATTCACTAATGCCTGTCAGCGAAGAAAACTGCCATACTTATCTAGTCTGGCTGGGATGCGATTCCAGATCCAAAAATCGTGGTTGATTGTGAACTGCTGTATGGGCAATAAATAATGGACTGGGCATGAATGAATGGCTTTTTTAACCCCACTGAAACTTTCCAATTTATTTATCGATCT
>NW_025200748.1:3319-6744 GCF_004010195.1 Chiloscyllium plagiosum | reverse complement strand
AGGTTCGGTGCCATCTACAAACATTGAGATTGTAATAGCATCACAGTCCCCATGTAACAACTGAAATCCTGCCCCACATACACGAGTGTAAGCAAATGAAATACTGCTGTATTCCCACGGACTAAGTCGAATAATGACATGCCGTCAATAGAGCAACGAAAATCCTGACACTTACGAGACGGAGTAGATGAAAGTTTGACAAACCACAGAGCAAGAGAAATCTGGATAGGTTCCACATATCCATATTCATCAGGGTATAATGTCATGAAGTTGAAAGTGTGTACTGTACCTTTAAGAGAGGGTGAATGCTGTTCTGAACTGACAGCTTACAAGCACCTGTGGTATGAGAGGATAGCAGACCCAGAAACAGTACATTGCTATCGAGCTGGAGTCGGGCAATAAGCAGCGAGAAAGAGGGTCCCAGAGTTGTGAATAGTTAATGCAAAATGTTCACTTTCAGAGTCAAAAAATAAATTGATGTTTTTATTTAAACAGTGTAATTTTGTAGATTTGTCCCTCATAATTTAGCAGTTTACGAGGCGAATTGATCATTTCTTTATGTTTCATTTAAGTTACCAGATGAGCTTCACGCAGTGTCCTCACCATTCTCGTGTGTGTATCTGTGTGTCTCTGTGTGGGGCAGGTCTGGCAGTCTCTGTGGTGATTAAAGTGATGCAATACCGCCCTCTGCTGGCCTCCCCACACCACTGCACAGGCATTGGCAAAGGATGAAAACCATTCATTCAGAGATGGGGAGGGAGAGGGCAGCTGCTCACAGCACCATCCAAACTGATGTCTTATCCATGTACTGATCTAAATGTCATTTAAACGTTGTAAGTGTCCCTGCTTTCACCACTTCCTCTGGAAGTTCATTCCACACACAAGCCAGATTAAAATATTTACCTCTCATGACTGTTGTAAATCTTTTTCCTCACAGTTAAATTATCCCTCAGTTTTGAATCCGCAATTCTAGGGAAAAGACATCAGCCCTTCAGCTTATCTGTGCCCCTCATTATTTTATAAACTTCTGTAAAGTTACCCCTTAATCTCATATTCTCCAGTGAAAAAAGCCCCAGCATACCCAGCCTCTCCTTATAGCTCAATCCTTCCTTTCCCAGCAACATCCAGGTTAATCTCTTCTAAACCCTCTCCAGTTTAATAATATCAAGGTCAGTACTATCTGGGTGAATAGTCAAGGTATTTTCTAAGGGTACGGGGAGTCCAAAACTAGAGGACATAGGCTTAAGGTGAGAGAGGAAACATTTAAAAGTGACCTAAGGGGCAGCCGTTTTACACAGAGGATGGTGTGCCTATGGAATGAGCGGGCAGGGTGACCAGACTGGACACAGTATTCCAGAAGAAGTCCCACCAGTATCCTGTACAACCATAATATGACGTCCCAATTCCGACACTCAAAAGTCTGACGATTGCAGACAAATGTGTTAAACACCTTCTTAACTGCACTATCTTTAAATTTTAAAGAATTATCCCTGACGGCCGAGGTCTCTGTTCTCCAACACTGCCAAAACTCTACTTTTAATTGCATAGGTCCTGCTGTTGTTTGATTTATCAAATCTAATACCTCGCATTAATCCAAACTAAACTCCACCTGCCACCCGTCAGCCCAGTGTGTGGTATTACTGCCACCTCTCCCTCCCCCTATAATAAATCGACACCGAGCTGAAAGCGGGCACTAAAATATGACCCAAAACCTGGGTATGGTTGTGTAGTTGAGTAGTGTCCCTGTCTCTGAGCCAGAGCTCTGGATTTGATTCCAATTCCTGAACTTGTGTGGTACTTTTCTTAGCTCTGGACTAAAAGGCCTGGATTCAATTCCTGCCTGTTGCAGAGGTATGTCACAGCATGTCAGAACAGGCTGATGAACAAACACACAGGAGGATTCTGTTACAGCTTTATGGGTATTGCAGAGTGTTGCGAGTGTCCCTACCTCCAGGCACAAAGGTCTAGGTCTAAAGCCCACAGAAGTGTCTCATGATAGATCTGAACAAACTGATCAAAATGGATTTAGAATTGTGACTTGATGGAGAAGGAAGAGGTGTCAGTATTGAATTTCAGATTTTAGGCCCAGGATGACTGAAAGTACAGCTATACGTGTTGATTGCAGTTACATTTCGCAGCAGTAAAGGTTTATAAAATCAGAATGGTCATAGATAGGGTGAGTAGTTAGGGTTTTTTCCCCAGGTTAGGGGCGTCCAAATTTAGAGGGCATTGGTTGAAAGTGAGAGGAGAAAGGTTTTGAAGAAGCCTAAGAGGAACCTTTTCACGCAGAGAGTGGTGTGTGTATGGAATGAGCTACCAGAGCAAGTGGTGGAGGCTGGTAGAACTACAGCATGTAAAAGGCATCTGGATGCTGTCAGACCTGCCGAGCTTTTCCAGCAATTTCTATATTTCTTTAAAAATGCATTCATTTTAACACAGGTGTTCTGAATAAATTAAACATTTTATTTTTTAATGAAGCAGGGCCATGTAAACATATTTCAAATCGACCGAGACCATTTTCTGCTAAGGGTATGGCTCTGTGCATGACAACAGCAATGTTGCACCTACATGGAACAGGGAATGTGATGGAGACATAGTTTGGACAATGTACAAGGAGACCTCACATGATCCAGTTTGGGAGAGGATGACAATACTGTGTGATTCAGCTCAGAGAGGGAGAAAATGTAGTCTGCCCGATTGGTAGACAGATTAGTACGGTTCGGTCACATGGGTTACAGAAGAAGCTAGTCACAATTGGCTTGAAGGAAGAGGGATATTTTTCAGACTGGAGGCTTGTGAGCAGCAGTGTGCCGCAAGAATCAGTACTGAGTTCACTGCATTTCATCATATATGTAAAGTATTTAGATGTGAATATTGGGGCCACAGTTAGTAAGTTTACAGATTACATCAGGAAGGTGGTGTAGTAGATTATTTCAGAGTACAACGAGATCACAATTAGATGGGACAAATGGGCAAGGAGTGACAGTTGAAGTTTAATTTAGATAAATACAAGGTTTTGCATTTTCGGAAGTCAAATAGTGCAGAAATTATAAACTTGGTGGTAAGGTCCTGGGGAGTGTTGCGGAACAAAGGGACCTAGGACTGCAAGTGCATAGTTCCTTGAAAGTGGAGTCGCAGGTAGGTAGTGTGGGACAGTACACATTTGCCTTAATCAGTCAGAGCATTGAGTACAGGAGTTGTGGTGGCATGTTGTATCTGTACAGGATGTTGATGAGGCCACTTTAGGAATACTGTGGCACAGTGGTTAGCACTGCTGCCTCACAGCGCCTGAGACCCGGGTTCAATTCCCGCCTCAGGCGACTGATTGTGTGGAGTTTGCACGTTCTCCCTGTGTCTGCGTGGGTTTCCTCCGGGTGCTCCGGTTTCCTCCCACAGTCCAAAGATGTGCAGGTCAGGTGAATTGG
>NW_025200748.1:0-1257 GCF_004010195.1 Chiloscyllium plagiosum | reverse complement strand
GTTTCAGATGGAAGGTATTGTGGCTGCCGTTGGGGATTGTAAGTAACGTGAAGTTCAGTACGGGTTCACACACTGACTGCACAATAACGTGGGTAGAGTTAATTTAGGCAAATAAACTATTAGGAAAGTCACGTTAGACTGATGAATGGACTCTCTAAGATCAAATAATGCTGATCTTGCTCATGTTGATCTTGTGGAGTGCTTGTCTTGTGCAGTGTAACCTGTATGCCTTACTCTGTCCAAGTCTATTTCCATCCTATGATCTGCCTGGCCATGCTTACTATGATCTGCCTCCACTGCTCATAAACAAAGTCTTTCCCTGTACTGAGGTGCACGTGACAATAAATCAAACCAACCAATCCTGGGTAAAGTATGGAATTTCTGACCCTATCAATGTCCCTTTTGGAATTAAGTGATCGCAGCCACACCTCGTGTTTCAGCATCACCATTTTTTCATCTCTCACAGCTCTACAGATTAAACACTCAGCTTCTTCACTCTACCCTGATGTTACCATCACCCGTGTCTGTGGTAAGGAGATCATTCCTTACAAAGGAGATCAAATCTGTAGTGAGTACCCCAAGTGCTCTCTCAGCAAGGCTTACAAAAGCAGGAAGATGGCTTTACTTATGGGCGTCACGGTAGCACAGCAGTAAGCACTGTTGCCTCACAGCGCCAGAGACCCGGGTTCAATTCCCGACTGAGGAGGTTGCACATTCTCCCCGTGTCTGCGTGGTGCTCCGGTTTCCTCCCACAGTCCAAAGATGTGTAGGTCAGGTGAATTGGCCATGCTAAATTGCCCGTAGTGTTAGGTAAGGGGTAAATGTAAATGTAGGGGTTGGGGTATGGGTGGGTTGCACTTCGGCGGTTCGGTGTGGACTTGTTGGGCCGAAGGGCCTATTTCCACACTGTAATGTAATCTAATCTAATCTAATTATGTACTCGAAACATCTTACAATGAAGGAGGAGAAAGTGAGGACTGCAGATGCTGGAGATCAGAGCATTAAAAATGTGTTGCTGGAAAAGCGCAGCAGGTCAGGCAGCATCCAAGGAGCAGGAGAATCGACATTTCGGGCATGAGCCCTTCTTCAGGAATGAGGAAAGTGTATCCAGCAGGCTAAGATAAAAGGTAGGGAGGAGGGACTTGAGGGAGGGGCGTTGGAAATGTGATAAGTGGAAGGAGATTAAGGTGAGGGTGATAGGCCAGAGAGGGGGTGGAGGCGGACGGTTCGGAAGAAGAATGCAGGTCAAGAAGGCGG
>NW_025200747.1:5518-6740 GCF_004010195.1 Chiloscyllium plagiosum | reverse complement strand
TCTGAGTAACCTATAAAGCTGGTGAAATCAGTTCGTCTAACCCAAAAATATTGAGAACATAACCGTATTTCCAGAAGTTATTTGCTCCTCATGCAAATTCCTATAATATTTATAAGTGCAATCATTCATTTGACAGTGGTAACTGTAGTGCTTCAGATCATATGACACAGAACACTAATCATCTTTGTGCTAAAACCAGTCAGGCACAGAGAATATTTGATCAGTAACTTTGTCTTCTTTTTTTTCCCAATTTCTATCCTACAGTTAGTCTAGCGGCGATTGTATTCTTGTCTAGGGGCAAGTGTGGTCTGTCAACATGTACCACTCGCTATCTGGTCACGATGGCAGTGTCTGATCTACTTTACG
The DNA here is from genome assembly GCF_004010195.1 of Chiloscyllium plagiosum. Classification (NCBI taxonomy): domain Eukaryota; kingdom Metazoa; phylum Chordata; class Chondrichthyes; order Orectolobiformes; family Hemiscylliidae; genus Chiloscyllium; species Chiloscyllium plagiosum. Next base: position 6,374 of record NW_025200747.1, on the reverse strand, counting down.
TTATTCTTGATGTCGTACTTAATAAGTTTACTTACTATTACTATCCACGGTCTTTCCTGGACGTCACTTCTGTTTGTAGTGTGAACCAGGCCCTGACTGACTTCACAATTGATTGTTCTGTCTGGTTCACTGTCTCTTTTTCTTTTGATCGATTTGTCTCCATTTGTTTTCATCAGATAAAATCTCAGTATTGCACAGAGAAAACTGCAATGAGAGTTCTGGCAACAATCTGTATTTTCTTTTCTGTAAAGAACATTCCCAACTACTTCCGATTTGAATCTGGAAGGATCATCAACAATGTTCAATGGTACTGTTATACCAGGGACAGTTACTTTACTGAACCTCTGTGTGTGAGTTTTAAATATGTTGAATCATTTTTAACACCGCTCCTCCCTTTCACTTTTTGTCTCTTTCTCAACGTTCTGATTCTCAGACACATCTTCGAGGCCAATAAGACACGTAAGGTACTGAGGGGTCAGCGAAAGACAGAGAATGACCCCGAGACAGAGAGCAGAAAGAAATCAGTGACTTTACTGTTTGCTATATCTGCCAGCTTCATACTACTCTGGTTGGTGTATATTATTTATATATTTGATATCGGTTATTACTTGGAGGAGTCTTATCTCTTTGAACAAGTTGCATATATGTTGCGGAATCTAAGCTGCTGCTCAAATGCATTTATTTATGTGGTAACGCAGAAAAGGTTCAGAGACCAGCTAAAGTATGCAGTGAAATATCCCATTCTAAAAATAACTCAATTGATGAATAAAGCTAAGGAACTGAGAGGCAATATGAAATGCAGTAGAGAATGGATTGAAGAGTTCTTGTGAATAGACTGAAAAGAGAAGGAACAGCA
>NW_025200747.1:0-3030 GCF_004010195.1 Chiloscyllium plagiosum | reverse complement strand
CTCTCACATTCATTTATTTGCTGCTCTGAGTTGTTTTAAAAAAATCTTTATTTCCCCTTATTGCACTTAGACACATTTATGCAGTCATTCACAAACATGAGCTTTTTTATATACATTCCTAATTTTGCATCATAGCACATTCTGTCTCGTGCCCTCCAGCATCATAGTCCTTCACTTTTCAACACACCATCGCCTCCTACACTTTTGGTTTAAACCTTGTTGTACTTCCAAGTTCCTTCAGTTGAGATGAAAAGTTACCAGTTTGAACCATTCAGTCTGTTAGTCTGCCTCTATTCTCTCAGACCTGCTGAGTATGTCCAAAGTTTTCTGCTTTCTTTTTATTAACATAACAGATTTTAAGAAGATAGTAGTCTCAATAAAAATAAAAATGACAAACAATGAAAACTGGAAGTGCTCACACTATCTGATCCGCTCCAATATAATCGCCTTGATTATGTAGAGATAGAAGCAGCCACTATTCCACACTTACCGAAACCGTTGAGGGAAATTAGACAAAAGATAGGTCATGATGTGGAGGAGCTGCTGCTGGGGTGAACAAAGTTAAAAATCCCACAAAATTAGGTTCCAGTCCAACAGGTTTATTTGGAAGCACTAGATTTCAGCATTGCTCCTTCATCAGGTAACTGTGGAGCAGGAACATAAGATTGTTGCATGGAACCATCAGCAGACAGAGATGTTCCCTCTCAGTCACAGAACATTTCAGTGGTCAGGGACACTCGGCCTCGGATCTTCAAGTGAACCTCCTCCAAGGCAGACTTCAGGACAGGCAACAATACACAGTGGCCAATTTTACATACTCACATACTCACGCAGACCACCTCTCATAAACACACACACGCACAACTCCCACCTTCACACTCATGCACACACCCACTCACCGGTTTATCTTCCATCACCCTCACACACACGCTTTACCAAGCATGCAGACACGCAAACACACACTCTCTCACGTGCGCACACTCACATGAACACACTCAGTCTCTCTCTCTGTCTCATGCAAGTGCACATACTTTTATGTCAATGTGTTGAGTTTATATTTGCACAATGATATTTGTAGATACATTTGATTTTGCTCCAAAATGGAGCAATCTGCAGGAAGTGAATCCATGCAATATTATAAAAATACCACTTTGGAAATAGAATCAGTCTGACTAAACAACGGGACACAGATAGATTCTAACCTCACATCTTTAATGCATTGTCTGAGCTGAGATGTCACTTTTTTCTTTAAAACTTTCAGCTATCTTAAGCATGTGACAGAAAAGAAGTTCTGGGATTTACATATTAATGATCGGAAACCTGCAGCTCATTCTAAAAGGTTAAAGTCTTCACAGCAGTCTAGGTTTGTTCAATATACCTTTTCAGTAGCATAACACTGCAATCTTTTGCGATATATTCTGCATCTTATGGTCCTGCTCCACAGCCTTCCTGATGAAGGAGCAGCACTCCGAAAGCTAATGCTTCCAAATAAACCTGTTGGACTATAACCTGGTGTTGTGTGATATTGAAAAAAAAAAGATAGGTCATACAGTGAAATTCCACTATCACTTACAAAAGAAGGTAAAAAAATTCTGGTGGAACAAGAACTTCAGAAGAGAAATGCAGGAGAAGAAATCGGATTGGTGAATGAAAGTGGATATATGTGCCAACATTAGGATAGTATCTCACATATTAGTAGGAATAGAATTAGTATTGGCCTAGGAAGGATAGGCTGCAGATCCTGTTAATGCTACACGTTAAAGAAAAAAAGAATGGGCCCTGATAAGAGAACAACAGAAACTGCCAACAATACGAATAACTGGACATATTGCTTTGATAACCTGACCAAGATTCCTCAAATCATGTGACTGTCCAGCAGGAATGAGGCAAGGAATACCAGGCCTGGAAACTGTCAGTAAAAATTGGATAAAGGCCTTTGGTTGACAATTCTTCCCAAAAAGGGTGAAATTGTTGGGTAAATAATTATCGAGAACAATCAGAGCTTTGTAGACAGAATATATCCAAGGTACGATAGCATGCAGATTGTATAACAATAGTTCTTCAGTGGATGTTGACTCCCCTTTAAGTCAAAACACCCAAACAGGAGCACTTTCCCCTACAATGTGGAAAAGGAATGTGAAAAGTAGTGCAACCTGCTTTTCAGCAATATCTAGTGGTTAAATAAAATAAAATTTTGACACTTACTTTAAAAGCAACAATTAGCAATTTATTCATCTAACTCTAACAGTGAACAATTAACTAAACTATTAACAAACAGAATAAATCCCTGCGAACGACTACCTTTCCGAATCAAGCAAGATTCTAATGATATGCTGTTACAATAAATATAAATTCCACTCATATAACAAGAACAGAGTGTAGTCTCTCAAATTTACAGCCAAGTCACGTGCCTTGCAGAATGTTCTGTGTTTTCTCCATTGATTCTTCTGTCAGGAATACCTTCTCCATCTATGGCAGCATTATTATTTCGGTTATGCTTTCTCTGAGACATAGATGACTCCGAGAGCCAATTTCTCTTGTGAAAGAGCAAGAGAGAGAGAGCTGAGGGCTGTTAGCCCAGACAGATGGCACTTAGTTCTGGTGGATGGCAGCTTCTCTAACACCCTTGATACATGTCTATAATCCTTACAACAGGATGGGTCCTATGTCATCAAAACCATCAGAGTTAAATTGAGTATGTTTTTGGTACCAAAGTGCCTGGTTCAAATTTATTGCCTAAATTAAAAGGTTAAGTAATACTATTGTTTGGCCTGCTAATTGTACAGGCTTTCGTTACAAAAGTTTCAGTTCGGGTTCTCTTTGTACTTGCTTTAAATCTCTAAGCACAGAAAAAGCACAATCTTTTAAAAGAGACCGTACAACACTTTTCTCATTTTACAATTTTTCGACACCAAATTCTGACTTCTTGCCTTCCAGTTTACATTTACTCTACCCAACTACACAGAACAATGTATATATAAAGGTTCCTGCTGAAAACAAACAAATGCAGTTGTTTATGCACAGACAGCT
>NW_025200746.1:0-6740 GCF_004010195.1 Chiloscyllium plagiosum | reverse complement strand
ATTTTGTTCTACTTGCAATAAGAAAACGCTGTTGAGCATGAACGGATTCAGAAAAGATATATAAGCATGTCGCCATGTTGTTGGATTTGATAAATACGGTGAAGCTATTTTCCCTGGAGTGTCAAAGACTGTGGCTTACAGAATATATAGGTTTATAAAATCATGAGGGGCATGGATAGGGTAAATACGCACAGTCTGTTTCCCCAGGTAGGATAATCCAAAACTAGAGAGCATAGGTTTAAGGTGAGAGAGGCAAATTGAAAAGGCGCATGAATAAGAATAGTTTAGTGGGATATGATCCACATGTTGGCAAGCACGATTAGATTGCTTTACGCTATCTGGTCGGCATGAATGAGTTGGTCTGAAGGAACTGTTTACGTGCTGTTCTTCTCTATGACTCTAGCCTTCAGCTCCATTCGCCAGTGCTCAGATACAGAAGCAGTCTATGTCAAAATGCAATAACATATTGATAATATCCAGGCTTGTGCAGAAATGTGGCAAGGAACATTAGCACTATACTATTACCTTCTCCAATCAGAAAGAGCAGAACCATCATCTGTTAACATTCAATAATGTTCCCATCACTGAATCACCTCACTATTAACGTTTTGGGGTTTACTATTGAGAGAGTATCTAACCATCGTCCCTTGATGTTGAATGATGTTGAAATTACTGAATCCACCAACACCCTATTCCCCCACAATACCAACATCCCAGTTGTTCTCTTTGAGAGAAAATCTAAACCCTTGATTTTCAATGGTATTGCCATCACTGAATACCCCCACTACCGATATCTGGGAGTTACTGTTGACCAGAAAAGGAATTGGACTCTCCATATCAGTACTGTGGCTGCAAGAGTACGCTAGAGGCTAGGAATACTTCAGCGAGTAACTCACCTCCTGACTCCCCCCAAAACATGCCCACCGTTTAAAAGGCGCAAGTTGGAAGTGTGATGCAATACTTCCCACTGCTCTGGATGCAGTCCAAGAATACTCGAGAAACTCGAGAATCTGATGAAGAACTTCTGCCTGAAATGTCGATTTTCGTGCTCCTCGGATCGTGCCTGATCTGCTATGCATTTCCAGCACCACTCTAGTCTAAACTCTGTTCTATCCTTAAGAAAGCTGCTCCCACATGATTAGCACAATATCCGCAAACATCCACTTCCTCACTACCAATGCTCATTAGCAGCAGTGTGTACCATCTATAAGATTATTGCACAAACTCACCAAAGATCCAGAGACAAAACTCATGACCACTTATATCTAGATGGACAACAGCAGTAGATACGTAGGAACATGACACCCTGCAATATCTCCTCCGAGGCACTCACCATCCTGACTTGGAAATATATCGGCTGTCTCTTCATCCACTATTCCCTCCCTCGGGACACTGGGGGCATATGTACAGCATATTGACTGCAGTGATTCAAGAAGGCAGCTCACCATTACTTCTCAAAGGGACTAGGATAATTAATGCTGGGCCCAGTCAGTCACACCCTTGTCCGAGAAGTAAAAAATAAAGGAATGGTCATAGGAGAAAAAGAGTTCAAATGTGGCATACTTGGAATCAGTGCAGTAAGTTAATTCTCATTTGGATTTTTCAGTCTTAGTCAGGATGATCAACAGTTATTAGCTTTATTATTGTAAAGCTGAATAAAATAAAGTTATCATAACATTGTGCCTGCCGAAAAGTATCATTTGGTACTGATATTCAGCAAAAATAGCAAGTAATGGAGATATACAGCACGGAAACAGACTCTTCAGTCCATCTGGTGTGTGCCAAACAGATATCCGAACCTAAAATAGTCGTATTTGCGAGCACTTTGCCCAAATCCCTCTAAACTATTCCTATTCATATATCTATCCAGATGCCTTTTAAACGTTGCAATTGTACCAGCCTCCAACACTTCCTCTGGCAGCTCATGCCAAACCCATACTCCCCTGCTTGTGAAAAATATTGCCCCTTAGGTCAGTTTCAAATCTTTCTTCTCTCACCTGAAACCTTTGCCGCCTAGTTGTGAACCCGGCCCAAATACCGTGTCTATTATCCCTATTCAAGGCCATCATGATCTCGTAAACCTCTGTAAAGTCAAGCCTCAGCTGTGAGCCACCCGGGAAAATAGCCACAGCCAATTCAGACTCTCACATTAGCTTAAATTCTCCAACCGTGGCAAAATGCTTGTCAATATTTTTGGAGCCCATTCAAATATCAGAACATTCAAATATCAGAACATCCTTCCGATAGGAGGGAGACTAGAATTGCAAAAGCCAAATTGCTAAATTCCAAAAGTGACCGAAAGAGTGTCCCATACAGCTGCAACATGATCGCAAATCTAACACACAGGTGTGACCAATAAAGGAAAGCGCATCAAACGCCTTTTTCACCATCCCAGCTATCTGAGACTCCACTTTCAAGAACTATGAACCTGCACTCCAAGTTCTCTTTGTTTAGCTATACTTCCCAGGATCTTAACATTAAGTTTTTTCATCCCATACTGATTTACCTTTCCAAAATGCAGCACCTCATATTTCACTAAATTAAACTCCATCTGCCAGACCTCGGCTCATAGGTCCATCTAATCAAGATCACGTTATACTCTGAGGTAATGTCCAGCGCTGTCCATTGCACCTCCAATTTTTGTGTCATCTGCATGCTTACTTATAACACCTCCTAAGTTCACATTCGACTCATTTGTATAAATTGCGAAAAGTAGTGGACCCAGCAGTGATCCTTGTTGCACGCCACTGGTGACAGGTCGCCAGGAAAAGCAATCCTCTACTATCATCCTCTGTCTTCTTTCTTGCCGTATCTAAGTTGATAGTTATCCCTGTCTATCTTTTTAACCAGTCTGCCATGATGAACCTTTTTGAATGTCTTACTGAAGTCCGTATAGATCAGATACACAATTCTTCCCTTATTAGTTGTCTTTGTTACTTTTTCCAAAAACTCAATCCAAATAGTGAGACATGATTTCCCACGCTCAAAGCAACGTTGACTATCCCTGATCAGTACTACCCTTTCCAAACACATGTAAATCCTATCCCTCAAGATTCCCTTCAACAACTTGCCCACCACCGACGTCAGGCTCACCTGACATTTCCTTACCACCATTGGCGCCACGTTAGCCAACCTCCAGTCTTTTGGCACCTCACCTATTACTGTTGATCCACGTTTCTCAGCAAGAGCCCCAGCAGTCTGTTCCCGAGCTTCCCGCAGAGGGTCGAGGGTACACCTAATCAGGTCCTGGGGGATTCATCCACATTTAAGATATCCAGCAACTCCTCTTCAGTAATTTTACATACGTCAGCATCTATTTCCCACATTCTATGTCTTCCACATACTTCTCCACAGTAAATGCTGAAGCAAAACTCTCTTTTAGTATCTCCCTCATCTCCTGTAGCTCCACACATACGCTGCCTTGCTGCCCTTTGAAGGATTCTATTCACTCCCTAATTACTCTTTTGTAAAATCCCTTTGGATTGTCCTTAACACCATTTGCCAAAGCTATCTCATGTCCCTTATTTGACCTCCTGATTTCACTCTTAAGTAAAGTCCTCCTGCTGTCATACATCTTCTAAGGATTTACTCGATCTCTGCTGTCTATACCTGACATATGCTTCCTTCCTTTTCTTAACCAAACCCTCAAATTGTCTAGTCACCCAGAATTTCCTGCATCTACCAGCCTTTCCTTTCACCCTAACATGAACATACTGACTCTCGTTGCGTCATTTTTGAAGGTATCTTCCAGCTGTCCCTGTACCCACAAATATCTGGCACCATAAACTTTCTAAAGTTCTTGCTTAATATTGTCAAAATTGGCCTTCTCCGATTTAGAACATTAACTTTGAGATCCCGTCTCTTCTTTAACATCACCATTTAAAAACACATATTTAATCAAAATATTTAGTTGTACACAAGTAACAAATTCCTCTACACCTAAACTCTTAGCACCATGGCAATCCCAGTCTACGTTTGTAAAGTTAAAATCCCCTACGATAGCCGCCCTATAATTATTACAGATAACTGAGATCTGCTTACACATTTGTTTCTCAATTTACCGCTGACTATCGGTGGCTCTGTAGTGCAATCACAATAACGTGACCATCCCTTTCTTATTTTCAGTTCCACACAAATAAATTTTCTTGACGTATTCCCAGGAATATTCTTTCCATATACATTCATAGTGTTTTCCCTTATCAGAAACATCACTCCTCCTCCCCTCTTGCTGCCTTTTCTATCCTTGCTATAGCATTTGTATCTGGAACATTAAGCTGCCAGACGTGTCCATCCATGAGAGATATTTCTGTAATTGCTATGCTATCCCAGTTGCACGTTCCAAACCATGCTCCGAGTTCATCTGCTTTCATTGTTAGGCCTCTTGCATTGAAGCAAATGCAGTCTCAATTATCAGTCCTACTTTGTTCTTGCTTTGTCCCTGCCTGCCCTGATTGATTGGTTTGCTCCTTTTTCCCAAATGTCCCAGTCTCTGATTTTTTCCTCACTATCTCCCTGGATCCCAAATCGCCATTTTACTAGTGTAAATTCTCCCGAGCAGTTCTAGCAATCTCGCTGCCAGGACATTAGTCGCCGTTCAATTAAGATGTAATCCGCCCTCCTTATGCCAGTCACTTCTACCCAAGAAGAGATTCCAGTGATTGAAAAATGAACCCTTCTCCCCTGAACCTGGTTCTCAGCCACATTTAGCTGTTCTATCCTCCGATTCCTACCCTCACTAGCTCATAGCACGGGATGTAATCCAGATATCACTACTCTCGAGGGCGTCCATTTTCTTAAATTCCTGCCTAATTTCCTATATTTTCCCTTCAGAATCTCATCCTTTTCCCTTCCTTTATCATTAGTTCCAATCTTTACAGTGACGTCTTCCTGGTCCCTCTCACCTTTAAGAATGTTCTGCATTCTCTCGGAGATACCCTGGATCCTGGCGCCAGGGAAGCAATGTGCCATTCTGATTTTCACTGCTGGCCGCAAAAAAAAGCCTGTCTCTGCCTCTGACTAGAGAGATCCTATCACAGTCGATCGCTTGGAACCCTACTTATGCCTTCTTACAACAGAGCCACTCTCAGTACCATAAACTTAGGTGTTTTTCTCACATTCCTCTGAGAGTCCATCACCACCTACAGTTTCCAAAATTGCATACTTTTTTCAAGTGAGGATTGCCACAGAAGGTGCCTACACTACCTGCCTATCTCTCCTAACTTTTCTGGAGTTAACCAACTGACTGTACATGCAGCTTTTCTCCCTTCCTATAACTGCCATTCATCACACCCCTAACTCCTGTAAATTCTTCATTACCTTTAACTGCCACTCCAACCGATCCATGCGATGTCATAGGATTCATAATCAAACAAACTTATATCAGACGAAACTATCATTAACATGGCATTTCTCCGTAATCTCCCACCTCACTCTACTAAAGGCCATCTTTGCACCTTAACCATCTCCAATTCCAGAAAACAACACAATCTGACTTCTCTAAAACCACTGCTCCAGGCTTACTTAGTATTGATGTTTTATGTTTTTAAAATGCAATCAAGAGACAGAACGCAACAAAGTATGTAATCAAAAAAGAACCCAATCTACTCGCTATTTTGATTTACAAATAGTAACAGCAAGGTTACATCTAAAAACTGTACACTTCTCTGTTCCTGTGCTGTTTGCTGTCCCACGCAGGTTCGTCCACGGTCAGCTGTGAATTTGCCTGTTTGTTAATTTTGCGTAGATATACGCCGATGTCCAGAAATACTTGAACTCAAACAGCAAAGGCAAGTAGCTATGCAGGTTTACTGTTATGTCAGACCGCATTGTCGGTTCATTTCCCTGATCACGGTCTCTCTACCTTAATCTCTCTGCTTCCTTTCAAAGAGCTGTTGTTTTGATCTTCTCTTCCCACAAGTTCCAAACACTGCAACAGCTTACAAAAAATAATTATAGCTCCTTGAGATGTCAGGATTATCAAATGAGGCAAGTCCAATTTACATGTTGACCAAGAAGCAATTCCACGATTCTGTAAGGCCCACCCAGTGCCATTTGCATTACAGACACAAGTAGAGGCAGAAATGAGGAGGCTGAGAAGTGAAGGAATCGTCACATCAGTCCAGTTTGTGGAATGGGCAGTCGTACCGATCGTAAAGTTCGACAGAACAGTTTATCTTTTTGGAGATTTCTAACTAAAATAAACCACTTTGCACAGCGGCACAAATACTCCAATCCCTCGAATACAGGATTTATACACAAGATTGGTGTTGGGTCTATCTAGCACTCAAAGAGTCCGTTCTGTTTTTTTAAAAACTATCTGGACACCCTTCCTGTTAGTGCTGACAATATCTGAACGTGGAAGCAGAAAGATCCCATATTGGCAAAATTAAAACAGCTGGGATGATGGGAAAAGAAGGCTCATCACAAACAGAATTAAAACTATATACATTAACGCGGGTGATTTGGGGGAAGAAAATAAAATAGAGGGCTTTGAGCCAAAAAAGGCACAAGAGAGAGAAAAAATGAAGCATCATCTCACCCCCACCTCCCGTACCTCTTGTGATGGAGAGGTTCTGCCCCTTCCATTGAACGAAGAGACCAGGGTTCAAGATCCACGTGTTCAATAGCAATTCTGAAAAGGTTCGTTAGAAATAATGTTTTAATAAAACGAACCCCCTGCCCACTTCCATGCTTGGCTGTCATCGTGGTGAGAGCAATTGCTGTCTCCTACTGCTCTCAAT
>NW_025200745.1:0-6739 GCF_004010195.1 Chiloscyllium plagiosum | reverse complement strand
AGCTCCTTTATATTCTGTAATACAGGAGGAAGAACAGATGCTGATTTGGTACTTTTATTTTCTATAATACGGGTGGAAGCAGAAACGCTGCTCCAGCTCCTTTATTTTCGAAAATAAAATAGGAAGCAGAGACGCTGATACAGCTCCTTTATTTTCTCTAATACGGGAGGAAGCTGAGACGCTGCTCCTGCTCCTTTATTTTCTATAATACAGGACGAGCGAGAGACGCTGCTCCAGCTCCTTTATTTTTTATAATTCTGAAGGAAGTAGCGACGCTGCTTCAACTCCTTTATTTTCTGTAAAACAGAAGGAAGTGGTGACACTGCTCCAGCGCCTTTATTTTCTATACTACAGGAGTAAGCAGAGACACTGCTCCAGCCCCTTTATTGTCTATAATTCAGGAGGAAACAGTGACGCTGCTCCAGCTCCTTTATTTCTATATTACAGGAGGAAGCAGAGACGCTGCTCCAGCTCCATTATTTTCGATAATACAGGAGGAAGCAGAGACGCCGCTCCTGCTCCTTTATTTTCTATAATATAGGAGTAAGCAGAGACGCTGCTCCAGCTCCTTTATTTTTTATAATTCGGAAGGAAGCAGAGACGATGCTCCAGCTCCTTTATTTTTTGTAATAGAGGGGGAAGCAGTGACGTTGCTCCAGATCCTTAATTTTTTGTAATACAGGAGGGAGCAGTGACGCTGCTCCAGCTGCTTTATTTTCTATAATTCAGGATGAACGAGAGACGCTGGTCCAGCTCCTTTTTTTTTATAATTCGGAAGGAAGCAGAGACGCTTCTCCAGCTCCTTTATTTTCTTTAATCGAGGAGGAAGCAGTGACGCTGCTCCAGCTCCTTTATTTTCAAAAATGCAGGAGGAAGTAGAGACGCTGCTCCACCTCCTATATTTTCTATAATGGAGGTGGAAGCAGGGACGCTGCTCCAGCTCCTTATATTTTTTGTAATACAGCAGGGAGCAGTGACGCTGCTCCAGCTCCTTTATTTTCTATAATACATGAATAACCAGCTCCAGCTCGTTTATTTTCCATAATACAGTAGGAAGCAGTGAAGCTGCTCCAGCGCCTTTATTACCTATAATACAGGTGGAAGCAGTGACGCTGTTCCAGCTCCTTTATTTTCTATAATGCAAGAGGAAGCAGAGACGCTGCCCCAGCTCCTTTATTTTCTGTAATACTGGAGGAAGCAGTGACACTGCTCCAGCTCCTTTATTTTTTATAATTCGGAAGGAAGCAGAGACGCTGCTCCACCTCCTTTATTTTCTGTATTGCAGGAGAAATGTGAGATTCTGCTCCAGCTCCTTTATTTTCCATCATCCTGGATGAAGCAGTGACGCTGCTCCAGCTCCTTTATTATCTGTAATACAGGAGGAAGCAGAGACGCTGCTCCACCTCCTATATTTTCTATCATGGAGGAGGAAGCAGTGACGCTACTCCAGCTTCAGAATTTTTTGTAAGACAGGTGGGAGCAGTGACGCTGCTCCAGCTGCTTTATTTTCTATAATACAGCAGTAAGCAGAGACGCTGCTCCAGCTCCTTTATTTTCTTAAATACAGGAGGAAGCAGTGACGCTGCTCCAGCTCCTGTATTTTCTGTAAAGCAGGAGGAAGCAGAGACGCTGCTGCAGTTCCTTTATTTTCTATAATGCAGGAAGAAGCAGTGACATGCACCAGCTCGTTTATTTTCCATAATACAGGAGGACGCAACGACGTTGCTCCAGCTCCTTTATTTTCTGTAAAACAGAAGGAAGCAGTGACGCTGCTCCAGTTGCTTTATTTTCTATAATACAGGAGGAAGCAGAGACACTGCTCCAGCGACTTTATTTTCTATAATTCGTGTGGAAGCAGTGACGCTGCTCCAGGTGCTTTATTTTCTATAACACAGGAGTTAGCAGAGACGCTGCTCCAGCTCCTTTATTTTCTAAAATACAGGAGGAAGCAGTGACGCTGCTCCCGCTCTTTTATTTACTGTCAGGCCCGAGAAAGCAATAACGCTGCTCCAGCTCCTGTATTTTCTATAATACAAGAGGAAGCACAGCGGCTGATCCAGCTTCTTTATTTTCTATAATGCAGGAAGAAGCAGTGACATGCACCAGCTCGTTTATTTTCCATAATACAGGGGAAGCAATGACACTGCTCCAGCGCCTTTATTTTCTATAATACTGGAGTAAGCAGAGACACTGCCCCAGCGTCTTTATTGTCTATAATTCAGGAAGAAGCAGTGACGCTGCTCCATCTCCTTTATTTTCTGGAACACAGGAGGAAGCAGAGACGCTGATCCAGCTTCTTTATTTTCTATAATGCAGGAGGAAGCAGTGACATGCACCAGCTAGTTTATTTTCCTTAATCCAGTGGGAACCAGAGATGCTGCTCCAGCTCCATTATTTTCTGTAATACAGGAGGAAGAACAGACGCTGATTTGGTACTTTTATTTTCTGTAATGCGGGTGGAAGCAGAAACGCTGCTCCAGCTCCTTTATTTTCTGTAATGCAGGAGAAATGAGAGACTCTGCTCCAGCTCCTTTATTTTCTATAATTCGGAAGGAAGCAGTGACGCTGCTCCAGCTCCATTATTTCCTGCAATACAGGAGGTATGGAGACGCTGCTCCAGCTCCTTTATTTTATAATATCCTTTGGGGGCAGTGAGGCAGCTCCAGCTCCTTTATTTATTATAATAGAGGAGGAAGCCGTTACGCTGCGCCAGCTCCATTATTTTCTATAATAGTTGAGGAAGCAGTAACGCTGAACCAGATCCTTTATTTTCTATAATACAGTGGGAAGCAGTGACGCTGCTCCAACTCCTGTATTTTCTGTAATAGAGGTGGAAGCAGTGACGCTGCTCCAGCTCCTTTATTTTCTATAATACATGAATAACCAGCTCCAGCTCGTTTATTTTCCATAATACAGTAGGAAGCAGTGAAGCTGCTCCAGCGCCTTTATTACCTATAATACAGACGGATGCATGGGAGCTGCTCCAGCTCCTTTATTTTCGATAATACAGGTGGAAGCAGTGACGCTGTTCCAGCTCCTTTATTTTCTATAATGCAAGAGGAAGCAGAGACGCTGCCCCAGCTCCTTTATTTTCTGTAATACGGGAGGAAGCAGAGACGCTGATCCAGCTCCTTTGTTTTATCCAATACGGGAGGAAGCAGTGACACTGCTCCAGCTCCTTTATTTTTTATAATTCGGAAGGAAGCAGAGACGCTGCTCCAGCTCCCTTATTTTCTGTCGTCGAAGAGGAAGTAGTGACGCTGCTCCAACTCCTGTATTTTCTGTAATAGAGGTGGAAGCAGTGACGCTGCTCCAGCTCCTTTATTTTCTGTAATGCAGGAGGAAGCAGAGACGCTGATCCAGCTCCTTTATTTTTTGTAATACAGGAGGAAGCAGTGACTCTGCTCCAGCTCCTTTATTTTCTATAATTCCCCGGGAAACAGTGACGCTGCTCCAGCTCCTTTATTTTCTGTAATACAGGAGGAAGCAGTGACGCTGCTCCAGCTCCTGATGTCCTGAACAAGTTCTCCACTCAGTGCTGCCTTACACCAATCCTCATAATTGTCTGATGCCCTTGACCAATTTAGGGCTGCGCTATTCTAAAACTCTGAAAAAGTATTGTACAGCCCTAATTGTCCCATTTCGTGCAATACAGCATAATTCACCCACTGAACTTTGAACTGCACTAACTCGCCCATTATCTATTGCAATGCCTCACATTTTAATAAGCCCTTTCCCGATTTTTCCATTTTGTAGTTCCTTGCAATGATTCTACAATTTTGTGGAGCGCTGCCAGAATTCTTAAATTTAGGCGTGGACATGTTGCACTGAAGGGTCTGTTTCAGTGCTGTACATCTCTAAGGCTGTAATTAGTGCTCCGCTTCCCTGCAATAATTCTCCCATTTACCAATCCTGCACTAAGTCGGGATTTTGACAAACTACCCCATTGAGGTTATCCTGCCCCAGTCCTCCCACTTAAAATTTAATGGCACCTGCATGAATTCTCCAATTATTGTTGCCCTGCATCAATTCATTCCATTTAGTTGTTCCCTGATACACATCCTCCACGTACGGGTGCCCTGCTGAATTTGTTCTTCATTTAGTGATGCACTGAACTGAATCTCCAATTTACCAATGCTTGCAACATTTCTTCTTTTCATTGATTCCCTGTCCCTATTCCCCAATTTAGACATGCTCTCCTCCAATTTTCCAATATATTGGCACTCCCACAAATTTTCTAATGTTACGGTACTGTGCACCTGATCTCCCATTTATTGATTCCACCAAATCCCCCATTTATTAATATCCCTGTACTGATTCTCCCGTTTACTGTTGCCATGCACCAATTCTCTAATTTAACTCCACTGTGCAACTGGTCTCTCATTTGCTGATGGCCCGCACCAATTCTCCAATGCAGTGTTGCTTAGCACATTTTCCCCAAGTAATGATGTCTGAACACGTACTCCATTCAGTTTTGTCTTACACCAATCCTTATAGTGACTGATGCCCTCACCCAATTTAGGGGTGCCATCCTCTCATTTTCGCATCAAGTATTCTCCTGCCCCTATTTTCCCATTTGGCGCTTACTGCATCAATTCTCAGATGTCCTTTTCCAAATTCTCTTATTTCGATAAGCACTTGCCCAACTCTTCCATTTAATAGTTCCTTGGTATGATTCACCAATTTCGTGGAACACTGCCAGAATTCTAAAATTGAGACGTAAATGAGTTGGACTGAAGTGTCTGTTTCCATGTTGCACACCTCTATGACTGTATGACTCTACTTATGGCTCCACAGTTCGCAAACAATTCTCCCATTTACCAAAGCTGCAGAAGTTCTGAAGCTGCACCAACTCTCCCATTGTTATTAATGTTGTTGTTCTGCTCAATTAAAAGCCCCCTGCATGAATTCTCCAATTATTGATGCCCTGCATAAATTTCTTCCATTTAATTGTTCCCTGAAACACTTCTTCCACGTACGGATGCTCTGCTGAATTGTTTTCATTTAGTGATGCACTGAACTGAATCTCCAATTTACCAATGCTTGCAACATTTCGTTTTCTTGATTCCCTGTCCCTATCCCCCAAATTCGAAATGCTTTGCTTGAATTTTCTAATATATGAACAGTCTCACCGGTTTTCCAATATAATGGCAATGTGCACCGAATCTCCCATTTATTGATTCCCACAAAATCTCCTATTCACTCATACCCCTGTACTAATTCTTCATTTACTGATGCCCTAGCAAGATTCTACCATTGAAGGGTGCCCTACTCTAATTCTCCCATTTTCTGGTGCTATGAACCCATTCTCTAATATAGCTCTACTGTGCACCATTTCTTCCATTCAGTATTTCCCTGCAACAATTCTCCCATTTAGTTGTCCGCTGCCAGAATTGTCTAATCTTGGAGATCCCTGCATCAAATCTCCAAATTACCGACCCTACACATATCTTGAACTGCACCAAATCTCCCATTTCGTGGTGCACTCTGTTGAATCTCGACGACTAATCTTTTTGCAACATTTGTCCTATTTACTGATTCACTGCCCATGTCCTCCCATTTGCTCCAATTCACAAAGTTATCAACACCCTGCACCAGGTCTTTAATTTACTGATACCCCACACCAATTCTCCAATTCAGTGTTGCTCAGCCACATTTCCCCCAATTACGGATATTTTGAACAAGTTTTCCACTCAGTGTTGCCTTACACCAATCCTCATACTGACTGACGCTTCGCCCAATTTAAGGGTGCCCTACTCTAAATCTCCCAAAATGAATTGTCCTGTTCCAATTCTCCCATTTGGTGCAGCACAGCTTAACTCTCCCACTTCGTGCTGAACTGCATTAATTCTCCCATTATCTGGTCCCCTGTTAGAAATTCTCACATTTCGATAAGCCCTTTCCCAATTTTTCCATTTAGTTGTTCCTTGCAATGATTTTCCAACTTAGGGGAGAGCTGCCAAAATTCTTACATTTAGGTGTGCACAAGTTGGACTGATGTTCCGTTTCCATGCTGTACATCTCTAAGGCTGTAATTAGTGGTCCGCTTCCCTGCACCAATTCTCCCATTTACCAATCCTGCACTAATTCGGGAATTTCAGCAACTCACCCATTGATGTTATCCTGCCTCAGTCCTCCCACTTAGAATTTAATGGCACCTGCACGAATTCTCTAATTATTGTTGCCCTGCATCAATTCCTTCCATTTAGTTGTTCCCTGAAACACTCCTTCCACGTACGAGCGCCCTCCTGAATTTTATTCATTTAGTGATGCATTGAACTGAATCTCCAATTTACGAATTCTTGCAACATTTCTTCTTTTTATTGATTCCCAGGCCCCTATTCCCCAATTTAGACATGCTGTGCTCCAATTTTCCAATATCTTGGCACTCCCACCAATTTTCTAATGTAATGGCACTGTGCACCTGATCTCCCATTTGTTGTTTCCATCAAATTTCCCATTTACTCATATCCCTGTACTAATTCTTCCATTTACTGATGCCCGAGCCTGATTCTACCATTTAAGTGTGCGCTTCTCTAATTCTCCCATTTACTGTTGCCATGCACCAATTCTCTAATTTAGCTCCACTGTGCACCAGGTCTCTCATTTACTGTTACCCCACACCAATTCTCCTATACAGTGTTGCTGAACACCATTTCCCCCAATTACTGACATCCAGAACAAGTTTTCCATTCAGTTTTGCCTTAAACTAATCCTCAAATTGACTGATGCCCTCACC
>NW_025200744.1:5299-6738 GCF_004010195.1 Chiloscyllium plagiosum | reverse complement strand
TTACTTCATCAATCTGCTTTGTCACCTCTTTAAAATACTCAGTCAAATTAGTGTGACACGATTTCTCATGCAAAACGCCATGGTGACTATCCCCAATCAAGCCTTGCCTTTGAACATGCATGCAATTGGCTATCCCTTAGAATCCCCTCCAACCACTCACCGACCACAGATGTCAGGCTCATCGGTCCAGAGTTCCCTGGGTTGTTGAGTAAGTGTTTTCTTTTCTACTGCCACTCCTCTATTGGTCACAGCAAATTATTAGTGTTACCAGTTTGATAATATGGCTATAATATAGGTCTCACATTGGGTCAGAGTCGTCCTAGGAAGAAGTCATGTAGATTTCCTTCTCTGTTAAAATAACAAATTCATGACTAAAACAAAGTTCCTCAAGCTATGATGCAAAGATGAATGACAAACAGTCTAGAAATTACAAAAATGTACATTGTTATTTCCATTACTAAAAGTAATGAAGAGGACAAACATATGCAGACACACACAGATACATACACAGGCACACATTGACAAACTCAAAGACACACACAGACATGCACACACAGGCACACACAAACACACACACGGACGTGCACACGCAGACACACTCAACCTCACAAAAACACAGAAACACAAAAACACGGACACACAGTCACACATGCACCCGCAAATACACACACTAACACAGACGAATGCACGTACCATAGTGCATACAAAATTACAGCAGTAAAAAGGCCATTTGGCCCATCCAGTCTACTGAACTATTGATCATGGCTGTAATTTTTTTCAAGCTAGTACTACTACCCACTCACAAAAACCTTGAGCCCATCTTTAATCATAACTTATCGAGTTATATTCTAAAGACTCTGAGGTGTGTGTGCGTGTGCGGCACGTGCATGCACGTATGTATCTGTGTGTGTGTGTTTCTGTGTGTGTGTATATATGTCTCTTTGTGCGTCCGTGTGTGTCTGTGTGCATGTGTTGTGTCTGTGTGTGTGTGTCTGTGCGTGTGCATGTGTCTGTGTGTCTCTGTGTGCGTCTCTTTGTGTGTGTGTATCTGTGTATGTGCGTCTGTGCGTGTGTGTGTTTCTGTGTGTATGTGTCTGGGTGCGTGTGTATGTGTGTGTGTCGTGTACGTGTCTGTGTGTGTTCACCTAATAGCAGGAGACAGCATTATCAAGGATGGTTGTTTTTCAGACTGGAGGCCTGTTGTTATGGACTAGGCCAGACCACTCAAAAGTTTCTTAACCAGGCTGCGCAGACCGTAACTTTGTAATTTGTTTCAGTAGGTGCTTCAGTGAAAATTATCAGGTTTTAAAACAGACAAAACAAATCACAAAACTACACAATGAAACACAAAGAACAGAATAAAGAACCCCTACAGAACTCAATCTATTCATACTAGACTTAATTAGTTGTTCTGGAAGCACTCAACCATCCCAATAAGC
>NW_025200744.1:3441-4754 GCF_004010195.1 Chiloscyllium plagiosum | reverse complement strand
GTAACTCTTCAGAGGTTTGGTGTGGACTTGTGCTACACTGTAGCTAATCTAATCTATTTGCCAGCAATTGGTCCATATCACTCTAAATCCTTCCTATTAATATAACCATCTGCGTGCCACTACGTCCAGCAGTTCATTTCCACTTTCTGAGTTAAAAAGTTGCCTCGAGGTCACTTTAAAATCTTTCCCCTCTCACATTAACTCTATGCCTACTAATTTTGGACTTCCAAACATGGGGAAAAGATCTTGACTACTCACCCTCTATCCATGCAATTCATGAATTTATAAACCTCTAGAAGGTGCAAATGCGTCTCCCACCCAAGGTCTGTGTTGCCGGGGCTTAAATTCTGAAATTCAATACTGACACCTCTTCCACCGTGATCAAACGACAATTTTAAAATCATTTTAGTCAACGTGTTCAGACATAGTAAAAAACACCTCTAGTAGGATTAGAACCTAGACCTTTGGGGCCAGAGGCAGGGGCACTACCAACACCCCACAATAGACCCGAAAGTCACATTATTCTCCTGTGGTGTTTGTTCATCAGCCTGTTCTGACACGCTGCACCAGAACCTAAACAATATGGTCTCGAGCGAGAGACACTACTAGACAAGTTCAGGAATTGGAATAGAATCCAGAGCTCTGCCTCAGAGGCAGGGATACTACCGACTACACAAGGTCTAAACCATGCCCAAACCTTTAACTTTCAATGCCAGCTTTCAGATCGGTATGGATTCATTGAAATCTGGTTCTCTTTACTGAATTACCAAGTTAGAATAATAATGTTGTTAAAAATGCAAGGTACTTGCCTCAACTGTAGGATATCGAGTTTATGTGCTCTGCCTTCGAGATAAACTATGAACATCTTTAAATACTTGGGCGGCATGGTGGCACAGTGGTTAGCACTGCTGCCTCACAGCGCCAGAGACCAGGATTCAATTGCCGCCTCAGGCAACTGACTGTGTGGAGTTTGCACATTCTCCCCGTGTCTGCGTGGGTTTCCTCCGGGTGCTCCGGTTTCCTCCCACAGTCCAAAAGGCGTGCAGGTCAGGTGAATTGGCAATGCTAAATTGCCCGTAGTGTTAGGTTAAAGGGGTAAATGTAGGGGTATGGGTGGGTTGCGCTTCGGCGGGGCGGTTATGGACTTGTTGGGCCGAAGGGCCTGTTTCCACACTGTAAGTAATCTAATCTAATCTATTGTTTCCAGTTTAAATGGCTATTATCTGTAGTCGCTGAAAATGTGTTGCTGGAAAAGCACAGCAGGTCAGGCAGCATCCAAAGAGCAGGAGAATCGACGTTTCGGGCATGAGCCC
>NW_025200744.1:0-3006 GCF_004010195.1 Chiloscyllium plagiosum | reverse complement strand
TCCATGTCGACTAGATACCCTAAGCTAATCTTGTCAATTTTGCCAACTCTTGCCCATATCCCTCTGAACACTTCCTATTAATATACTCATCCAGATGTCTTTTATATACTTTAATTTGACCTGCTTCTGGCGACTCATTCCATACACATACAACCCTCTATGCATAAAAATTGCCCCTGAGGTCCCTTTTAAAATTTCCCCTCTCATCCTAAACCTATGCTTTCTAGTTGTGGACTCTCCCACCCCGGGGAAAAGACATTGTCTATTTACCCCATGCATGCCTCTCATGATTTTATAAACCTCTGTCGTTCACCTTTCAGCCTCTAATGATTCAGAGAAAACAGCGCAAGCCTATTCCGGCTCTCCCTCCAGCTCAAATCCTCCAGCCCTGGCAACATCCTTGTAAATCTTTTCTGAACTCTTCCAAGTTTCTCAACATCTTTCCGATAGGAATGAGACAAGAATTGTACGCATTATTCCAAAAGTGGCCTAACCAATGTCCTGCACAGCCGCAACATGACCTCACAACTATTGTACTCAGCGGTTTGAACAATAAAGGAAAGCATATTAAACACCTACTTCACTATCCTATCGACCTGCAACTCTACTTTCAAGGAAATATGAACCTGTACTCCAAGGTATCTTTGTTCAGCAACACTCTCCAGGACTTTATCATTAAGTGTGTAAGTTCTGCTCTGATTTGCTATTCCAAAATGAAGCACCTCGCATTTTTCTAAATATACCTCCATCTGCCACTCCTCATTCCATTGGCCCACCTGATTAAGATTCCATTTTACTCAGTGGTAACGTTCTTAACTGTTCAATACACCTCCAATTTTGGTGTCATCTGCAAATTTACTAGCTATATTTCATATATTCACATCCAAACCATTTATATAAATGACTAATAGCAGTGGACAGTCCTTTGAGTACAGGAGTTGGGGTGTTGTGTTCTGGTTGCACAGGACTTTCGTGAGGCACGTGCTGGAAGATTGTGTGCAGTTCTGGTCGCACTGTCATATAGAGAATATTATTAAGTTCGGGATAATTCAGAAGAGGTTTATCAGGATGTTGCTGGGAATGGAGTGTTTGAATTATAAGGACAGGCTCAACAGACTCAGACATTTTCTACTGGAGCGTAGGAGGCTGAGAGGTAACCTTGTAGACGTTTATAATATCATGAAAGTTATCGATAATGTTGAATATTAGGTCTCTTTTCCCTCGATTGGGAGATTGTTTTAAGATAAGAGGACGAATTATAGAATTGTATAGCGTGGAAACAGACCTTTTGGTCCAACGTGTCCATGACAACCAGATAGCCAAAATTATTCTCATGCCATTTTCCGGCATTTGGTCAATTTCCATCTGGACCCTTCCCATTCATCTGTCCATCCAGATGCCTATTAAATGTTGAAATTGTGCCAGCCTCAATACCTTCCTATGGCAGCTTATTACACACGGACCATCCTCTACATGAAGATGTTGCCCATTAGAACCTTTTTTTGTCTTTCCCATCCCACCTTAAACCTTTGCCACCTAGTTTTTTACTCCACTACCCTAGGGAAAAGACCTTGGCTATTCACTCTATCTGTTGCACCCATGATTTTACTAACCTCTAACATCAACCCTCATCCTCTGATCCTCCAGGGAAAACAGGCTCAGCCGATTCAGCCTCTCCCTCTCATTCAAACCCTTCAACCATGGCAAAATCAGCGTCAACCTTCTTGAACCCTTTCAACTTTCACAACATCCTTCCTACAGAGCAGGGAGATCAGAATTGCATACAGTATGCCAAAAGTGGCTGAACCAATGTCCTATACAGTCGCATTCCAGTCTCCTAACGCACATACATAATACACTGACCAATAATATATCAATCCTATCTACCTGCAAATCCACTTTCAAGGAACTTTAAACCTGTGCTCTGAGGTCACTCTGTTCAGCAACACTCCCCAGTAAGTCTATACGCCCTGCCCAGATATGCCTTTCCAATGCAGCATCTCACAATTATCTAAATTAAACTCTGTCTGCCACTCCTCGGTCCATTGGCCCATCTGATTAAGATCCCAGCGTAATCTGAGGTAACCTTCTTTGCTGGCCACTACACCTCCAATTTTGGTGTCATTTGCAAACTTACTAACTTTCCTATGTTCATATCGTGATCATTTATATTAATGACGAAATGTAGCGGACCCAGCATCGATCCATGTGGCACTCCATTGGTCACAGGCCTCCAGTTTGCAAAACAACCCCCCACCACCCTCTGTCCTCTGCCTTTGAGCCAGTTCTGTATCCAACTAGCTAATTATCCCTGTATTCCATGTGATCTAACCTTACTAACCAGTCTCTATGGGGAACTATGTCGAATGCCTAACTGAAGTCCATATAGATCACATCCAGCATTCTGCCATCATGAATCCTCTCCGTTACTTCGCAACAAAAAATATATCAAATTAGTGAGACATGATTTTCCACGCATAACCCCATTTCACTATCCAGATAAAGGGTATTTGCCCAGAACGTCGATTTTCCCGCTCGTCAGATGCTGTCTGACCTCTTCCTTCCTCTCCCTTTCCCTCTTTTCTGGGCGTTTCCAGTACCACTCTCATCTAGACTATGATCTCCAGCATCAGCAGTCCTCAATGTTGCTTATCCCTAATCAGTTCTTGCCTTTCCAAATGCATGTAAATCCTGTAGCTCATGATTCCCTCTAACACCGTGCCCACCATTGATGTCAGGATCCCCAATCTATAGTTCTTGGCTTTTTCTTTCCATTTTGTTTAATAGCAAAATTTTAGTCAAACTCATGACTTTCAGCATCTCACCTGTACCTATTGATGATGATGACAACGTCTCAGCAAGGAACCCAGCAATCACTTCTTTAGCTTCCGACAAATGTCTTGGATCCACCTGATCACGACCGAATGAGGTGATTCATTTTTTTACACAGTATGTGGTTCGTGTAGGGAAGGTATTTCCTGAGGAAGTGATGGATTTTGGGTAAAG
>NW_025200743.1:0-6738 GCF_004010195.1 Chiloscyllium plagiosum | reverse complement strand
CCCTGGGTTTACAGTGGGAGGGGGAGTAGGCTACACCGTCATGGTGGTGTAGAGGGAGCTCTGTATTGTCCCAGTCCCTGGGTATACAGTGCGAAGGGGAGTAGGCTACACCGTCATGGTGGTGTAGAGGGAGCTCTGTATTGTCCCTGTCCCTGGGTATACAGTGGGAAGGGGAGTAGGCTACACTGTCATGGTGGTGTAGAGGGAGCTCTATATTGTGCTGGGGACCGCTTGCGATAAATTCAGGGCAGGGTCAGTTCTGCATCTCCCCTCTCTCGAAGGGACCCCGCGCCTCATCTCCGGTATGCCCCCCCCCCCCCTTTCTCGAGCGCCCTCCCTCCCCTCCCTCCAGTAGCTCACCCGCTGAGGACTTCCTGCGCGTCCTCCCTGCGCGCGTAGGCGGCCCTGCGTCGCCGGGAGCGTGGAGGGGAGGCCGGGGGGGTTGAGGAGGAGGAGGGGGCAGGAGGAGCGGCGCTGGTGGTGGAAGGCGGGGGCGATGCCAGCCCCGTCGCCTCTTTGTCGATGTCCAAGGTGTAGTTGAGGAGGCTTTTCACGTTTCGGTCCACGATGGAGGGAAGGCGCTCTTTCGCCCGCGCCCTCGGAGAGCGGGTGGTCGCCACGGTGAGCGGGCGAGGGGCGTCGCCCACCCCGGGCCTGGGGAATGGCGAGCGCTTCATCAGGCCGGAGGCCGCGGTCTCTGAAAGAGAGAGAGAGAGAGAGAGAGGAGGCGGGGTTAGACCCTGAGGTGAAAGAGGATAGTGGCGTAGGCTACACCGTCATGGTGGTGTAGAGGGAGCTCTGTATCGTCCCTGTCCCTGGGTATACAGTGGGAGGGGAGTAGGCTACACCGTCATGGTGGTGTAGAGGGAGCTCTGTATTGTCCCTGTCCCTGGGTATACAGTGGGAGGGGGAGTAGGCTACACCGTCATGGTGGTGTAGAGAGGGCTCTGTATTGTCCCTGTCCCTGGGTTTACAGTGGGAGGGGAGTAGGCTACACCGTCATGGTGATGTAGAGGGAGCTCGGTATTGTCCCTGTCCCTGTGTATACACTGGGAGGGGCAGTAGGCTACACTGTCATGGTGATGTAGAGGGAGCTCTGTATTGTCCCTGTCCCTGGGTATACAGAGGGAGGGGGAGTAGGCTACACTGTCATGGTGGTGTAGAGGGAGTTCTGTATTGTCCCTGTCCCTGGGTATACAGTGGGAGGGGAGTAGGCTACACCGTCATGGTGGTGTAGAGGAGGCTCGGTATTGTCCCTGTCCCTGGGTATACAGTGGGAGGGGGAGTAGGCTACAGCATCATGGTGGTGTAGAGGGAGCTCTGTATTGTCCCTGTCCCTGGGTATACAGTGGGAGGGGGAGTAGGCTACACTGTCATGGTGGTGTAGAGGGAGCTCTGTATTGTCCCTGTCCCTGGGTATAAAGTGGGAGGGGAGTAGGCTACACTGTCATGGTGGTGCAGAGGGAGCTCTGTATTGTCCCTGTCCCTGGGTATAAAGTGGGAGGGGAGTAGGCTACACCGTCATGGAGGTGTAGAGGGAGCCGCACCTTCACTCTCTCCGAACTCCTCCTCGTCTTCCTCCTCACCCTCCTCTGTGGGCTCCTCCTGTGCCAACGTGGTCGCCTCTGCCGGGGCTGACGTGGTGACCCGATGGGTGACGTGGGGCACGGGCACCCGGTGGGTGCGGTGGGTTCGGCTGAGATGGTGCCAGCTGTCGGGGAGTGTGAAGCCCACCGGGAAGGTGGGTAGCGTGATGGGGCGATGGGGGGCGGGTAGCTGCGGTGGTGGCTGCTGGCGGCGGGCGGCGGGCGGGCGCGGCGCCCCCGGTGGGGCCCGGTGCCTGTGGAAGAGCGGGCGCGGGGCGCCGTTCCGGGGCAGCGGGGGCCGCACCCGCTCTGCCGCTGAGTGGGGCCGTATCCGCTCTGCCGCTGAGACCAACCTCCGAGGCACCACTCCTGGTTCTGGAACCACCTGCTGGGCGCGGAGCCCCCACGGCCGGTTCTCCTCCAGCGGCTCTGGGACCACCCGCTGCACGTGGCGCTCCACCTCCGGTTCTAGAACGACGCGCCTGATGTGGGGCTCTGGAATCTGGCGCTCCACCTCCGGTTCTACAACCACGCGCTGCTCCACCTCCGGTTCTAGAACCACGTGCTGCACTTGTGGCTCTTGCACACGTTGCACGACTTGCGGTTCTAGAACCACGTGCTGGACGTGGGGCTCTTGCACACGGTGCCCAACTGGCGGTTGTAGAACCACGCGCTGCACGCGGGGCACCTCGACGTGGTGCTCGACTTGCGGTTCTAGAACCACGTGGCGGATGTGCGGGGGCTGGATGTGGTGCTCCACTCCCGGTTCTAGAACCACGTGCTGCACGTGGGGCACATCGACGTGGTGCTCGACTTGCGGTTCTAGAACCACGTGGCGGATGTGCGGGGGTTCGACGTGGTGCTCCACGTCCGGTTCTAGAACCACGTGCTGGATGTGCGGGGGCTGGACGTGGTGCTCGACGTCCGGTTCTAGAACCACGTGCTGGATGTGCGGCCCCTCCACGCGGTGCTGGACGCGGGGCCCCTCTACGCGGTGCTCCACCTGCGGTTCTAGAACCACGTGCTGGACGTGCGGCTCCTCCACGCGGTGCTCCACGTCCGGTTCTAGAACCACGTGCTGGACGTGCGGCCCCTCCACGCGGTGCTCCACCTGCGGTTCTAGAACCACGTGCTGGACGTGCGGCTCCTCCACGCGGTGCTCCACCGGCGGTTCTAGAACCAAGTGCTGGATGTGCGGGGGTTCGACGCGGTGCTCCACGTCCGGTTCTAGAACCACGTGCTGGACGTGCGGCTCCTCCACGCGGTGCTCCACCTGCGGTTCTAGCACCATGTGCTGGACGTGCGGCCCCGCCACGCGGTGCTCCACGTGGGGTTCTAGAACTTGGTGCACCACCTGCGGTTCCAGAACGACGTGCTGGACGTTGGGCGGTTCCACGCGGTGCTCCACGTCCGGGCTGGACGTGCGGCCCTGCCACGCGGTGCTCCACGTGGGGTTCTAGAACTTGGTGCACCACTTGCGGTTCCAGAACGACGTGCTGGACGTTGGGCGGTTCCACGCGGTGCTCCACGTCCGGTTCTAGAACCACGTGCCGGATGTTCGGCCCCTCCACCCGGTGCTCCACGTCCGGTTCTAGAACCACGTGCCGGATGTGCGGCCCCTCCACCCGGTGCTCCACGTCCGGTTCTAGAACCACGTGCCGGACGCGGGGCCCCCCCACCCGGTGCTCCGCCCGGGGCTCCAGGACCCGGCGGGCCGCCGGCGGTTCTAGAATGACGCGGGGCCCGGCCTCCGGTTCGAGGGCCACCCGCTCGGCCCGGGGGGGGTCCGCGCGCCGCTCCGCCTCCCGCTCGAGGACGTAGCCGGCGGGCGCCGCGGCCGGCGCCCCCCAGGGGCGGTGGTACTCCATGCGGGGGGCGGTCGCTCGCCCCTCCCCCAGGGCCGCCCCTCCCCCCGACCCCCGGGCTGCCCGGTGGAGGATGTGCGGCGCCGCCCCCCTCCCCTGGCCTTGGCGGTACCGCATCCAGGGCCCGGGACGCCGCGGGATTGGGGGCTGGGTCCCCGGAGCGGCCCGGCCCCTCCCCCCGGCCCCGGGGGGCGGGGGCCGCAGGACCAGGTGGGGCGGGGGCGGCGGGTAGGGGCGGGCCCGGGCGGCCGGCGGCCCGGGCAGCGCCAGGGGGCGCTCCTCCACCAGCTCCACCGGCCCGCCCCCCCGCCGCCGGCCGCCCGGGCCCCGCGCCAGCGCCACCAGGGGGCGCCGGGGGGGGAGGGGGGCGGGCGCCAGGAGCTCGTACTCCACACGGGCCGGGGGTGCCTCCACCACCAGGTACTCCACGCCCGCCGGGCGGCTGCGGTGGGGGGAGGGCAGAGTCGGCGGGCCACGCGCCCGGATCTCCACCAGCTCCTCCCGGGGGCTGGCGGGTGCGGGGGCGGGCTCCAGAATCACGTACTCCACTTCTGGAGCAGGGGCGCTACCCCTGCTGGTGGTGGTAGCGTTGTCGGTGGCGTTGGCGGTGCCATTGGTGGTAGCGTTGGCGGTGCCATTGGTGGTAGCGTTGGCGGTGCCATTGGCGTTGGCATTGTCTGGGGTGGTAACGTCCACCCCCCTCTCCCGCCACACCAGCGACTCCAGGATCTGGAGCGCCGCCCGGCGGCTGGCGTCACTGGGCGGGGTCGCGCCCTCCCCCTCGCCCAGCTCCCACACCAGGTACTCCGGCCCAGGGGGCGGGGGCGCCGCCGTGGTGTTGGGCGGGGCCGTGGGCGTGGCCGCGGAGGGGGCGGAGCTCCCATTCCTGCCCTCGGCCCCCGGGCCGGCGCCCCCGGGCCGCTCCAGCACCAGGTAACCGCCCCCCAGCCGGGGGGGCAGGGCCAGGACCTCCACCAGTGGGGCTGGCGACCCTTGCCCGGCGCCCGGTGGCCCCTCCCCTGCCCCCGGCGCCCCCGCGGGGGTGGGGGCTGTCTCCCCTCCCCCCTCGCCGCGGCTCCGGTTGGCGGCGGGGGGCGCCAGCTCCAGCACCACGTACTCGGGCGGCACCGGTGGGCCGGGGTGGACCCCGGGCGGGGGAGGGGGGTGGGTGACGTGGGGCTCTGCGTGCAGCACCGGCTGACGCATGGTAAATGCCCAACGCGGGTGCCCCTTTGATGTCAGGTTGGCGGTGGTGGCATTGGGGTTGGTGGCATTTGAATTAGTGGCATTTGAGTTAGTGGCATTGGAGTTAGTGGCATTTGAGTTAGTGGCATTGGAGTTGGTGGTATTGGAGTTGATGGCATTGACATTGGCATTGGTGGCAGTGATGACCACCACCTCCTCTGTCAGTGCGATGGGCGTCCGCACCTCATAGCGTGGCGCCCCCCCTCTGGCGCCAGCCAGCGTGCTTTGTCCTCGGCCCGGGCGCCCTGGCGTCGCCCCCGTCGACGCGTTCTGGGGGCCCGGTGAGCCGGCGTTGGCAGCCGGCTCCAGGATCACGTACGCCCTCTCCGACGCCCCCAGCCGCTCGCCCTCGGGCGAGACCAGGACCCGGGTCTCCAGCACCGGCTGGATCACCTCCACGGGCGGCGTCGGGCGGGTGGCATTGGTCCTGCCGGCTCCGCCCTCGCCTGGCACTGTGGTGAGCCGCCGGTGGTGGAAGCGCAGGGTGGGGATGGTGTACTCCCGGGCCAGGTCGGGCAGGGGCAGGGCCCGGGCCAGGGCGCGGGGGGCGGGCGGCATTGCCCGGGCCGGGGTGGGCTGCGCCCCCCCACGCCCTGACTGCAGGGCGTCCTCCTCCATCATGATGGAGACCATGTCGTCGATCATCGCGCCCACGTCTGAGCCGGGCAGGAGGGAGCGGAAGGCATCGCCAGGCAGCGGGGACGATTGGCACGGGATTCTCTGTGGGGGGGGGGGGGGGGGGGAGTGAGAGAGAGAGAGAGAGAGAAAACAGAGATTCAGGGCAGGCACAATACCCACAATCCCCTAGCCCCGCACGCCCACAAAGTGACGGGTGCAAACCCTTGCCTGCTTGGTCACCTTGCAACCATCTAGACCTCCTCGCAAGAATAGCCAACCTCTGAAAGTACGTTCTGCCGAGTTGGGGAGCGGGCAAACCCAGGCACTGGTTTATCTGCGCTATTCGGGTGACGCAATTGGGTGCCCACATTTGAGGGCGAACCCAGTCTTGCCTTTCATGCCCCTCCTCAAAACCATGGCCCTCGTTTTGCGGGCACCTCCCTGCCATCCAGGTACAACTCTCCCCCACCCCATCCAAGGAATGGAGGGAGGGTGAGTCCCTTAAACGTACCACACCCCGCCCCCAAACAGGGAACAGAGGAAGGCAGGACCGTTGACCTCCCTTCCAATCACATCTGATCAGAATCCTGGACGAGCCCCCTCCACCAATCGCATTGATGATTGGACTCCCGGAATAGTCCTCCCCTGACCAATCACGTGATTGGAATCCTCGAAGAGCCCCCCTCCCCTCAAACGCATCATCATTTGATCCTAGACAAGTCCCACTCCTCAAATGCATCATCATTTGAATCCCAGAGAAGCCCCTCCCCACAAACCCATCATCATTTCAATCCCAGACGAGCCCCTCCCCTCAAACACATCATCAATTGAATCCCAGACGAGCCCCTCCCCTCAAACGCATCATCAATTGAATCCCAGACGAGCCCCTCCCCCAAAATGCATCATCAATTGAATCCCAGACGAGCCCCTCCCCTCAAATGCATCATCATTTGAATCCCAGACGAGCCCCCAGTGCGACACCTGGCTTTCTGAGGGACTTGGCACCGGGCTGGAGTTGCCCGCCTGATTCCCGCTATCGGACGGAGGGTGCCAGGGGACTCCCCCCTCCGAACCCCGTGCCCTTCTCCCCTCACGCCCGGTCTCCCTCCCGCATCCATGCCCCCCTCTCCCCGCAGGGCAGGTACCTTCATGTAGTACATGTGGTTGGCACAGCGGTACTGGGCAAATTGGCAGAAACTGTTGAATCGTGGGGCCTGAGAGAAGTCCGTGCAGATCGGGCCTAGACAGAGGAGGGAGAGGCAAGAGGGCAGCGGTGAGTGCCTCAGTAGCAGTCAGGGGTAGGTAGGAAGGAGGGAGGGTAGCTCTCCATGCCACCTCCGTCTCTGTCACCCTTGCTCTCTCTCTCTTCCACCCCATCTTGATCTCCCTCGCTCTATCAATCCCTATCTCCCTCCCTTTCTCTC
>NW_025200742.1:4368-6738 GCF_004010195.1 Chiloscyllium plagiosum | reverse complement strand
TGCCTGGAGGATCATCAACTCGGTGAAGGACACCCCCTGGGCAGTCCGAAACCTGTTGATCTTCCAACTGAAGGAGTTGACCCCGACTGAGTGTTGCAGACTGGCGCATTCCCAGGTCCAGGACTACGTGTTGAGGGATGCGCTGAAGCTTGGGGCAGCTGCCGCCAAGGCGTGGTTGGGAAAGACCACCGTGTAACAGCTGCCTGCCTAAGAAAACAGGGGGGCCCACTCAGTAAGTGGGCTCCGCTGACGCCTCAGCTCAATGTATGCATAGTAAACGTACAGACCTGTATATATGAATGATTATTCGATCTCTGCATGCAAAGAAATGGAATGTTTACGTATGTATGGCATGACCAATTGTACAGATCATCAAAATAGTTTATGAGTAAAGTATATTTTTGAAATATAAAAAAAAGGCACGTACTGCCTGCAGGATTCCCCTGGGGCAGGCTATTTTGATGTTACCTTCAGGAGTGTGAAGCAGTGCGAGCAGCTCCTGAAGGTCTTCAAGAAGAAGGAAAGGGAGTCTCTTTTCTCCATTTTGTTAGCAGTCCCATTGTGTGTACTTCCTGCACAGAGGAGTCGGGTGGTTACGATTCATATGTACGTCCCAGCAGCTGACATCCTGACCTTCCTGAGAAGGTACGTCCAGATCAAGGGAGAAAGCACCAATGTGGTCAACCCCTTCGGGATCTGGACCAGCAAGCGGCAGGTCAGGATGACTCTGAGGGTCGATGCTAGTGGGAACATCCTCCACCCACCCTCCAGCTTTGTAATTAGAGGGAGCAGAGGGTACCTGATGTATATAGGGCAGCCGAAAGTGTGCCTTATGCTGCGGGAGGTCAGGCCACATGGCGGCGGACTGTAAGGTCACGATCTGTCGGAACTGCAAGCAGGAGGGTCACCCGACCAAGGAATGCAAAGAGGCCAAGAACTGCAATCTGTGTAGAGAGGCGAGCCACATGTACAAGGCCTGCCCAAGACGAGGGGCTGCCATCCACACACACAGATGGCCCGAGGTGGCAATGTGAGCCGTGGACCGCAAAAGGCCAGCAAGATACCACAAACCAGCAAGGGGCGGTGTCTGGGGTCACCCAGAAGGATGGAGCGGAGCAGACGGCAGTCAGCGGGGAGGTGCAGCAGCCAATCCAGGCTCCGACAGGACAGACGGAGGAAATGGAGAAGGAGCAAACCAAGAAGCAGAGAAGTGGATTCCTGGAAAAAACAGAAAGAGGAAACCTCGCCAGGCCCCCAAAGGCACCCAGCCAAGGGGGAAACGACACCTGCATGAGGAGGATACGGGCAGCTCTTCAGATGGTGAAGACGGGCGTAAGGAGGGTCATCACCAGAGGAAGAGTCAAAGCGCCGCGGGGAGAAAGGAGGGCAGCACCCCCCAAACAGGAAACGACGAACCCTCTGAGAGGACTGGTAAAGACCACCCCCCACCCGGTGAGAACCAGGAGGTACCCACCACCCCACAGCTCCAGGTAACTGGGAGCAGCGATCCTCTGACAGCCCCGCTGTCAGACCGAGAACTGGACTGTGTGAACCCTGGTCCCGACCCGATGACACAAGAGCGGGGAACTGTCTGCAGCGTGGAGCTGGACAGCTACCTCAGCCCTGCGAGAGTCCAGCAGTTCGTTTACACCACAGGAATGCAGACAGCTATCCCAGAGAGGCAGGACCAGCAGCAAATGGACACTGGTAACCTCATAAACTGTTAAAATGGTGATAAAAATTGCCAGTATGAATGTGTGTAGCATTAAATCTGCCTATGTTGGCCTTCCTGGCCAATGTTAAAGCCGATGTCCTGTTTCTGCAGGAGTGTGGGATACCGCACATCAGCAGCTACAGGAGATGGTCGAGCTTGTGGGCCAATGGGCCGTCAGTTTGGTCGGGGGGCAACGATAGCCGCGCCTCCGGCCTGGGTATCCTGTTGCAAGGAGGCAACTTCACCATCTCCGTGGTGAAAGAGATGGTGGGCGGGCGCCTCTTCATCACTGACGTCATGTACAGGAATGCTCCCCTGATACTGATTAATGTGTACGCCCCAGTGGGTAAGAGTGAACGGTTGGCCGTCCTGCAGCAGCTTCCAATGTTGCTGGCTACGTCCAGGCCAGTCATTCTGGCCGGAGACTTCAACTGTATCATTGATGCAGATGGACGATCCGGCGGGGGGGACAGTAAACTGGACACCACGTCCAGAGCCCTGATGGACACGGTAAAAGATGCCAAGCTGCACGACGTCTTCAACACCCCTGCAGACGGAGCGCAGCGTAGATACACCTGGTCACGGGCAGACGGGTCTATCCGCTCAAGGATAGATTACCTGTTTGTGTCCCGAACGCCCTCGGTCAGATCCACCGA
>NW_025200742.1:0-4060 GCF_004010195.1 Chiloscyllium plagiosum | reverse complement strand
GGACGAGACGTGCTCATGTTTCTTCTTCCAGAAGGTGCACAAAGAGAGCTCCGTGCTCAGCAGCTTGAAGGAAGAAGATGGCTCGAAAATGTCATCTCAGGCTGACGTCATGAGGATCAGTAAATCCTTCTATGCCAGTCTGTATGACTCGAAGTCAGCCGACAGCACGGCCTCCCAGTCGTTCCTGTCCTCTATCACGGAGGTCTTAGATGACAAAACACTGGAGAGGCTGGACCAGCCACTATCTCTGGACGAGCTGGCCAAGACCCTCAAGTCCTTCGAAAAGAATAAAACTCCCGGAAACGACGGCTTACCGGTCGAGCTCTATTCCGCTCTGTGGGACTTGATTGGCCAGGACCTGCTGGAGGTGTATGTCAGTATGCTTCGGGCAGGTACCATGAGTGAATCCATGAGGAAAGGCATCATCACCCTCATCTACAAGCGGAAGGGGGAGAGGGAGGATATCAGAAATTGGAGACCAATCTCACTGTTGAATGAGGATTACAAAATCTTGTCAAAGGTCATCGCCAACCGGGTCAGGTCTGCTAGGATCGATGATCCACCCTGACCAAACCCGTGCTGTACCGCTGAGAGTCTCGCACTCCTCGGGGATACGATCGCCTACGTGCAGGACAGGGGGTTGGACAACTGCCTCATCAGCTTGGACCAGGAGAAAGCCTTTGACAGGATATCACATACGTATATGAGAGATGTTCTCTCCAAAATGGGCTTTGGGGAGGGAATCTGCAATTGGATCAGACTGCTCTACACCAACATTGTCAGTGCAGTCTCAATTAATGGGTGGGAATCAGATAGCTTCCCAGTCAGATCTGGAGTCAGACAGGGCTGCCCTCTCTCTCCTGCCTTGTTTGTGTGCTGCATAGAGCCATTAGCCGAGTCCATCAGGAAGGATGCGAGCCTGAGAGGGGTGACTATTCCTGGCAGCCACGACCTACAGGTTAAGGCCTCCCTGTACATGGATGACATTGTCGTTTTCTGCTCGGATCCGTTGTCTGTGCACAGACTCATGTGCACATGTGACCAGTTTGAACAGGCCTCAGGGGCCAAGGTAAATCGAGGCAAAAGCGAGGCCATACTCTTTGGGAACTGGGCCGACCAATCCTCCATCTCCTTCACCATCAGGACTGACCACCTGAAGTTGCTGGGTATTTGATTCGGAGGGCCTGGGGCGTGCGCCAGGTCTTGGGAGGAGCGTATCAAGAAAGTGAGGCAGAAACTGGGCAGATGGAAGCCACAGTCGCTCTCCATCATGGGAAAAAACTGGTCATCAGGTGTGAGGCACTGTCAGTGTTGTTATATGTGGCACAGGTCTGGCCTATTCCTAGGGCCATCTTCCATTTTATATGGAGATCAAAGATGGACCGGGTCCGGAGGGACTCAATGTATAAAGATCAGGGCAACGGGGGAGAAAACACACCCAATGCCACCCTCACCCTGATGGCCAGCTTTGTGTGTGGCTGCATCAAGCTGTGTGTGGATCCCCGATATTGCGAAGGATGGGCCTGGCGTCGCTGCCGCGGAACGCTCCAAGTAGTTGGACCATTCTGTATCACCTGTCCTTCGTGGAGAAGTTTATGAAGAAAAACACCTTTGACCACAAGTCCATCAGGAAGTGGTCAGCACGTAATGTCCTTGAGACCCTTCGGGAAAAGGAGAGGGCGGATCCTGTTGAGCGGTTCCCTGAGCAGACTGTCAAAGTCATTTGGCAGAATGCCTCATCGCCAGAACTTTCCAACAAGCACCAAGACATGGCTTGGCTGGTGGTGAGAAGGGCTCTGCCTGTGAGATCCTTTATGCACGCCCGGACTCTCTGCCGCACTGTACGCTGCCCTCGAAGCAGCTGTGGAGGGGATGAGACTGTCACACACCTCCTTCTGGAATGTGCCTATGCAGAGGAAGTCTGAAGAGGAATGCAGTGGTGTTTGTCGAGGTTCATCCTGAGCAGCTCCGTGACACGGGACTCCGTGCTCTACGGTCTGTTCCCCGGGACGTACACCAAGACGAACATCAGCTGTGCCTGGAGGATCATCAACTCGGTGAAGGACGCTCTCTGGGCGGTCCGAAACCTGTTGATCTTCCAGCTGAAGGAGCTGATCCCAAGTGAGTATTGCGGACTGGCACATTCCCACGTCCAGGACTACGTGTTGAGGGACACGCTGAAGCTTGGGGCAGCTGCTGCCTAGGCGCGGTGGGGAAAGACCACCATGTAACATCTGCCTGCCTAGGAAGAACATGGGGCCCCACTCAGTAAGTGGGCTCTGCTGAAGCCTCAGCTAAATATATGGATGGTAAACGTACAGACCTGTGTATACGAATGATTAATTCCGATCTCTGTATGTAAAGAAATGCAAGGTGAGCCTATGAATAGTACCACCAAATGTACAGATCATCAAAATATTTCATGAATAAAGTATATGTTTGAAATAAAAAAAAGGATGCTGTGTTTCAGGCAACAGTCACCCCTCCCCCCTCTTAGATTACTGACTCAAATTTGGTGAGGAGGGTGTGGCTATAAGCAAGGCAGGTGGAGGGATCCAGGAGGCAATGGTGAAGGAGCCTTGGCCCTTTGAGTTTGTCTAACAGGTTTAAGATTCTTGCTCCCTGCATGGATGAGAGGGGGCACTGTCAGTGATTAGTTTGGCCCAACCAGTCCACACCGACCCTCTGAAGAGTAACCCACCCAGTCTCATTTCCCTCTGACTAATGCACATAACGCTATGGGCAATTTAGCATGGCCAATTCACCTGGCCTGCATATCTCTGGACTGTGGGAGGAAACCAACACAGACACAGGGAGAATGTGCAAACTCCATACAGACATTCACCCAAGGATGGAATCGAACCTGGAACCCTGGTGCTGTGAGGCAGCAGTGCTAACCACTGAGCCACCATGCCGACAATTAATAGGAGGGAGAAAAGAGAAATGTAGTTGTAATAGGGGATAATATAATCAAGGAAACAGACACTGATCAAGATCACTGGCCAGGATCAAGAGCCCCTGAAGGCTATGCTGCCTGCCTGGTGCCCAGGTTCAGGATATTTCACCTGGGCAGCAGAGGAACTGAAAGTGGGAGGTTAAAGATCTAGTTTTCGTGGTTCACATAGCTACCAACAGTATAGGGGGAAAAGGAAAGTGGTTCTGCTGAAAGAAT
Source organism: Chiloscyllium plagiosum (assembly GCF_004010195.1). Taxonomy (NCBI): domain Eukaryota; kingdom Metazoa; phylum Chordata; class Chondrichthyes; order Orectolobiformes; family Hemiscylliidae; genus Chiloscyllium; species Chiloscyllium plagiosum. The sequence goes on along the minus strand of NW_025200742.1, from coordinate 888 downwards.
ATGGGCAGCTTGGGCTAATTTAAAAAGCAGAACCAAAAAGGTAATCATCTCTGGAATACTACCCAAACCATGAACAAGTCGTCACAGAGACAATAAGGTTAAAGAGGCAAAACATGTAGGTCTAAGAATGATGTGAGAAAAACTGGCACAAATTCATGGGACATTGGCACCAATACTGGGGAAGGAGGGAGCTATTCTGATAGCTCTCCACCTGAGTCATCCTGGGACTAGAATCCTGGCTTAACTAGGGCTTTAAAGTAAATAATGGGGTGGAGAGGGGAGTCAGTTATATCAAAAATTATGGAAAAGATAAACATTGGGAGGGTTCACTAGAAGTTATGAAAGTTTCCAGAACAAAAGATTTACAAGGATGTTGCCAGGGTTGGAGGATCTGACCTAGAGGGAGAGGCTGCATCTGCTGGGGCTGTTTTCCCCGGAGTGTCAGAGGCTGAGGGGTGATCTTATAGAGGTTTATAAAATCATGAGGGGCATGGATAGGGTTAATAGATAAAGTGTTTTCCCTGGGATGGGGGAGTCCTGAACTCCCAGAGGGCATAGGTTTAGGGTGAGAGGGGAAAGATAGAAAAAGGATCTAAGGGACAATTTTTTCACTTAGAAGGTGGTGTGAGCTGCCGGGGAAGTGGTGGAGGCTGGTACAGTTACAACACTTAAAAGACATCTGGATGGGTATATGAACAGGAAGGGTTTGGAGGATATGGACCAAGTGCTTGCAAATGGAACGAGATTACGCTGGGATATCTGGCCGGCATGGATGAGTTAGACCCGAAGGGTCTGTTTCCATGCTGTACACCTCTATGACTCTGAGTCATAGGACAGAAAATGTGAAAGGGTCAGGAAGGGTCAGAGACAGTGGAAACCAGGACAGTT
>NW_025200741.1:410-6736 GCF_004010195.1 Chiloscyllium plagiosum | reverse complement strand
ACAGTGCAGCAAGTGCAGACACATCCACAGTGCATCTCGACAGTGCAACAGGTGCAGACACAGCCACAGTGCAGCTCGTGCAGACCCAGCCTCAGTGCATCTCGACAGTGCAACACCTGCAGACACAGCCACAGTGCAGCTCGTGCAGACACATCCACAGTGCAGCTAGTGCAGGCACAGCCACAGTGCATCTCGACAGTGCAACACCTGCAGACACAGCCACAGTGCAACTCGTGCAGACACATCCACAGTGCAACTCGTGCAGACACAGCCACAGTGCAGCTAGTGCAGACACAGCCACAGTGCAGCTAGAGCAGACACAGCCACAGTGCAGCTAGTGCAGGCAGAGCCACAGTGCAGCTCGTGCAGACACAGCCACAGTGCATCTCGACAGTGCAACACCTGCAGACACAGCCACAGTGCAGCTTTTGCAGGCACAGCCACAGTGCAGCTTGTGCAGACACAGCCACAGTGCAGCTAGTGCAGGTACAGCCACAGTGCAGCTCGTGCAGACACAGCCACAGTGCAGCTAGTGCAGGCACAGCCACAGTGCAGCTCGTGCAGACACAGCCACAGTGCAGCTAGTGCAGGTACAGCCACAGTGCAACTCGTGCAGACACAGCCACAGTGCAGCTAGTGCAGGCACAGTCACAGTGCAGCTCGTGCAGACACAGCTACAGTGCAGCTCGTGCAGACACAGCCACAGTGCAGCTCGTGCAGACACAGCCACAGTGCAGCTCGTGCAGACACAGCCACAGTGCAGCTCGTGCAGACACAGCCACAGTGCAGCTCGTGCAGACACAGCCACAGTGCAGCTCGTGCAGACACAGCCACAGTGCAGCTCGTGCAGACACAGCCACAGTGCAGCTCGTGCAGACACAGCCACAGTGCAGCTCGTGCAGACACAGCCACAGTGCAGCTCGTGCAGACACAGCCACAGTGCAGCTCGTGCAGACACAGCCACAGTGCAGCTCGTGCAGACACAGCCACAGTGCAGCTCGTGCAGACACAGCCACAGTGCAGCTCGTGCAGACACAGCCACAGTGCAGCTCGTGCAGACACAGCCACAGTGCAGCTCGTGCAGACACCTTGTGCAGACACAGCCACAGTGCACAGCCACAGTGCAGCTCGTGCAGACACAGCCACAGTGCAGCTAGTGCAGACACAGCCACAGTGCAGCTCGTGCAGACACAGCCACAGTGCAGCTAGTGCAGATGCAGCCACAGTGCAGCTCGTGCAGACACAGCCACAGTGCATCTCGACAGTGCAACACGTGCAGACACAGCCACAGTGCAGCTCGACAGTGCAACACGTGCAGGCACAGCCACAGTGCAGCTCGTGCAGACTCAGCCACAGTGCAGCTCGTGCAGGCACAGCCACAGTGCAGCTAGTGCAGACACAGCCACAGTGCAGCTAGTGCAGGCACAGCCACAGTGCAGCTTGTGCAGACACAGCCACAGTGCAGCTAGTGCAGGCACAGCCACAGTGCAGCTTGTGCAGACACAACCACAGTGCAGTTCATGCAGACACAGCCACAGTGCAGCTAGTGCAGGCTCAGCCACAGTGCAGCTTGTGCAGACACAGCCACAGTGCAGTGCAGACACAGCCACAGTGCAACTCGTGCAGACACAGCCACAGTGCAGCTTGTGCAGACACAGTCACAGTGCAACTCGTGCAGACACAGCCACAGTGCAGCTCGTGCAGACACAGCCACAGTGCAGTTCATGGAGACACAGCCACAGTGCAGCTGGAAATTGATGAGTTCCAGTTTTCTGATCCAGTGGCAGTGATGCAACAGTGGCATAATTCCAAGCCAGGATGGCTTGAAAGGGAACTTGTAGATGGTGGTTATCCCCTGCATCTGTAGCCCTTGTCCTTTCAGGTGGTGAAGGCCACAGGTTTGGTAGATCCTATCAAAGGATATTGGTGAATTGCTGCAGACCCGACAAATAAAACATGCTAACAAGCCCTGGCCAGTTCCTGGGAACTGATTGGAGATGGACCAGGAAAGACAAAGCACAACCAAGGATAAACCAGCAAAATGCTACTATCACAAGTCACTGAGAACAAAACACTCTCTTCCAGCCCTTCCATTCCTCCTCTGGCATCACGAAACCACACTCAACTGTCACAGGCTCTATTTTGTTTCCTAAATACGTCTATTTGGCCCATGTATCTTATGCAAAATGTTGCTTCCTCATGAATTTAACAAACTATGATGAAATTACTTCTGAGTGCTGCCTGCATATCTTAGGTATCTGTGGCTACCAAGTTCACAATCTTTAATTATATTTCTGTTCGATTTGTGACTTCATACTGGTCTTTGAGAAGGGGAGATTGGACTGGCAATGGGGTCAGGTTTTGGTCTTCCTTTGTCTCTTGGGGTTTTGTAGACATTCTGAATGCGTCTTTCTTGTCCCCCCAGGTAATGTGACGATGATGCTATTCAGAAAAATTTCTTAAACTCTCCTGAGATGAATTGGGTTCCATTGTTACATATTATTCTTCCAGGAATCCCTTGTTTAATGAACAGAACTCGCACTACTGAGATGATTGCTATGGTTCCCAAATCTTTCACCTTCTGAATAAAAGGGAACTTTGGATGGTAATCCGCAACTACAAGATAGCATACTTGATTGTGTAAGAATAAATTGGATCTTGGATCAAAAAGATAGATTCAACCTGTTCCCCAGTGATATCCTTTCCAGAAACTCAATCCTATTGAGCTTCCTCTGCTGTCTTGACTCTTTAATTTCTTATTTCACTGACTCTTTGCAGTTTTAATGGTCTATAGATTTCTTTTCAGTTCTCAGGCCCTGGATCCCCTGTTAGTTCTGACAGCCAGGAGACTTCTGCAAACTGTCTCAATCTGGGAATTCAACAAACCAAACTCTGACATCCTGGCGATTTCTTCACAACTAGCAAACAGACCCCCGCTAGGATGAAACAGCTCTTCTGATTTTAAGCCTGGTTCATGAAAACTGAAACCTGATTCTTCTGAAATAATCTCAGAACCATGAGTAACCCTTGGTCTATATGTCAGAAAAGTTAAGCTTTGTAAACAGTGCATTAAGTAATTCTACAAGTTCAGGTACAAGTTTAACTTTAACATCATTTCTTGAAATTATGTTTATGCTTCACTGTTCCAGGTGACTTTCTGACCACTTTAGAGAGAACAGTCACCTTCATAGAACTGAAACAACAAATCTATTTTATCTTTATCTTAAGATTGTTGTGGGGAAAATCACCAGCCTTGGAGTCAGAGTCGGGGTTCAATGACAGAGTTTATTGTACAAGGAAATACCGGAGCACCTGGGAGAGAAAGACACCAACAGCACAGTGGTCAGCTGCGAGTCTTCTCTTGACCTGGAGCACATGACAAGATACTTTTATACATCTTGTGATACAATAGGTCAGTGATGAGATTATTGTCTTTGTAACAGAGTTTGTTTATGGCAAGCATTGCAGAATCATTCATAATTTCGAAACGGTCTTTGTCAGTTCCAGCACAGCCTTTGTTAATTTCCGTGTGATCCTTATCAGTTTCAGTGTAGACATTGTCAGTTTCAATGTCTGCATAGAAATTCATTGCTGTAGTAACAGGCACTAATCACTCTTCCTGAGAAGGACGGCTACTGCAGCCCTGGCTATTAGCATTTCGTATTGAGTCTGTATCAAGCTGTTAGCATTTCTAGAAGAGGTGTTGGCTGGACTCAGATACTTTGGCGGGCAGTGTTCATTACTCATGTGTATTCTCTCCCCCACCCGCCTTAAACTAATCAACTAGGTTGTGAGTGCGTTGTGCTGGCATTCTGGTGGCCCCAGGCAGTGTCTATATTAGCTCTGCTGTTTATCTCCATATTGTGATCCGGTGGCTATATTGTGTGCCAAGTTGGCCAACTGATGGCTCAGCGGCCATCTTGTGTGTCCGTGTGCCTAGTGTCACCCTGCCCCGTGCCATCTCCCTCTTCAAGTACTAGACTGATAACATATTACACTCTTTTTTCATGGCAGTAATTGCTTGATTAAGATCTTTGGGATCCAGACAAATTCTTCATTCGGCTTTTTTCTCAACATTGTGGAATTTATCTCATTTGCAGGCTTTGTGATTCCAATGGTCACCTTTGTTTTTTCCCTTTATTGGAGTTCTCATTCAAGCAATTCTTTTAGTTCGATTAATGCTTCAGCTGAGGAGTGAATCACTGGTTTCATCACTGAGTCAATATTCAAACCTCAAATCGGTCAACCATCTCATCAAAGATCCTTTTTCACATCCTTGCTTCTGATTGGTGAGTGCTTTTCATTAGATGTACTACCTTCCACTATCATAGTTAATGTCATCTCCCTTTGTTGTACCCTCTAGGGTTGTTTCTAGCTGTCAAAATACATCTACCCTGAAAAGCTGTTGAAAAAAAGTTGCTTGGTTTCTGTGTACCTATTTTCTTTCAAACTTTCAGGTGAAGTCTGAGCTGAATAAGAATACTTTGTGCTCAGGTACCAAACTTCAGATTTAAGATTGTGACTAATTTCTCTCCACCTTCTTTATCTGCAACTTTCCTTTCTCTGGGGACTGTGACATCTAGATTTTTCCATCTGGTTCCTATACGTATTGTGTCCCTCAAACACATCATAATCTTCCAGGATATCAATGTTTTGGTTTGTTTTATTTCTGATTCATCCTACTGCTGTTTCTGAGAACTCATTTACCCTCTTCCTCCTGTGCATCTTTTTCCAATGATTTAGCTTTCCACAAGTCTGGCAGTTTAACTTATATCTGTGATCTTTCCTTTTATCTCTGCATCTATGTGATCGCCCCCTAACTTTTGCACATCTTTTAATCTGGTGCACATTCATTTGTTCCAGATTCACAGCATCGATACTGCTACCTTTCTCCTGACCTCATCTGTCTACTCATAGTTCCATGTGCTATCACACAGTCTGTGGTATTTTGAGTTTATCCTTTCCAATTAAATCATCACGTATGCCAGGGTGTGCAGATCCCCAGAAAAGATTATCTGTCAGCCTTTCGGTTATGTTCACAAAGTCACATTTTCAAGCAGCATTTTTCAGCCTTGTTAGGAAATTGTCAATGGGCTGACCTGATTCCTCCCTCGGGATTTGATTGATTGGAAGATTTTATTTTGCTGTGTGCAGAATCTTTTAAAAAATTTGCCCATGTTTCTTCACTCAATTCCCACCCACCCCCTCCCCCCAGAAGGGTTGAGCTGACCCTTCCCTCTTCACTCATGTGCTATAGAATGCTGCTAAAATATCAGCACCCTCCTCCAATACACCAGCCTGTTCTCTGGCCAACAGCTCTGTCTCAGGCTTGCTGCAGTGCTCCAGTGAAGATTAACGCAAGCTGGAAGGACAGGGCCTCATTTTTTGCTTGGAAACTCCACAGCCTTCAAGTTCAACAGTTTTAGGGTTTGAGACACCTTCTCCCATGTTGTTATCCCAACCCCCACACACCAGGCCTTGTTATCACATGGTCTTCTATTACACAACCCATTGTGAGCTACTAACAGTCCCCATTAGCAGCCATTTATTCTCCCTGGCTGACTGTTATCTTCTCCTTTGTCTCTCCAACTGTTATTCCCTCTCTTTGGGCTCTAACCCCACCTATCGTTTACAATTTACTCCCTCCACCCACTCTATCTTCTGCATAAAAATTAACTTTTTCCTAGCTACCATCAGCTCTGCAGAAGGGTTACTGGACCTGAAACGTCAACCCTGATTTCTCTCCACAGATGCTGCCAGATCTGTTGAGATTTTCCAGCAATTTCTATTATCACTTCTGATTTCCACCATCCACAGTTCTTTTTTTTAAAATCATCAGCCTCCTAATTTATTATGGGCTAGAGCTTTGTAGTTATTGCTGTGGAAGCCATTTGTATCTTGATATTCCATTTTCCTCTCTCTGACATTAATTCAGGTTAATTTTTCAATCTAATGCGTCAATAAATTCAGTCAAAATGGTGGGATTTTATTCACAGACAACCCTTTGTCTGTGTCTTTCAGTTTCCAAAGTAACAACAGCTCATATTCAATGTCCTAAGTTGACTGTATTTCTTACCATGTGGCTGACATATGATTACAGGACAGCAGTAAAATGTGGCACCCCGGGATATAACTTCACACAACAACCAGTTTCCCACTCTTCACGGATAATCATGCTGATGCTTCATCGTGAGAATAATAATCAGCTGTCATCTTCTTTAGCCCAGATTTAGAGTCCATTTAAACTCAATGTCTCTTCAAACTCAGTGTCTATTTAAACACAGCCCCCCTTTCAAACTCAGCCCCCCTTCAAACTCAGCCCCCCT
>NW_025200741.1:0-78 GCF_004010195.1 Chiloscyllium plagiosum | reverse complement strand
AAGCTCAGCCCCCCCTTCAAACTCAGCCCCCCCTTAAACTCTGTTCACCCTTAAAGCACAATTCCCCGTTAAAGACAT
>NW_025200740.1:0-6736 GCF_004010195.1 Chiloscyllium plagiosum | reverse complement strand
CACACACTCTCACGCACACACTCTCTCACGCACACACACAGATACACGCACACACTCACAGAGAGATACAGTCTCTCACACACACAAACACACACATATTGTTTCCACACTGTAGGGATTCTATCATTCAAAGGGATTCACCAGGTAAACCCAGTGGCTACAAGAGTAGGCCAGGGACTAGGAATACTGCAGCGCGTAACTCCCCTCCTGACTCCCCAAAGCCTGTCCACCATCTACAACGCACAAGTCAGGGGTGTGATGGAATACTCCCCACTCCCCTGGGTGGGGGCAGCTCCAACAACACTCAAGAAGCTCAACACCATCCAGGGACAAACGAGCCCCCGCTTGATTGGCCCCACGTCCACAAACATCCCCTCCTGCCCCACCGGCGCTCAGTAGCAGCAGGGTGTACTATCTACAAGATGCCCTGCAGAAACACACCAATGATCCTCAGGCAGCACCTTCCAAACCCAGGACCACGTCCATCTAGAAGGGGCAGGGCAGCAGATACATGGGAACGCCACCCCCTGCACGTTCCCCTTTGAGCCACTCACCGCCCTGACTTGGAAATGTATCACCATTCCTTCACTGTCATTGGCACACAATCCTGGAATTCCCTCCCGACCGGCATTGTGGGACTCTCCTACAGCACAGGGACTGCAGCGGTTCAAGATGGCAGCTCACCCCCACCCTCTCAAGGTGGGGGCAACTAGGGATGGGTACTAAACTGGGGCCTAGCCAGCGATGCCTGAATCCCATTCAGGAAGTTTTAAAAATACTTGACCTTCTTGTTATTGAAAGGTTCTTCTAGTTAGAAGGGCAGTGGCCTTCCTCAGACAGACTGGACCATATATATATACCCTCCCTTGGCAGGGGCACCCAGCATGGGCAGTCCCTCATAGAGTGCTCATCGCTGGCATTGCCCACTGAGCAGTCATTCCCACAGGGGAAGGAGTCACTCTATCTGGAGGACTTCTGTCAGAGAGCATAGTGCGAGTTTCAGGATCTCAGACCTGTGCTCTCCCTCTGTTTCAGGTAACTGCATGCTAACACAGTGTGTGTATGGGGATACACTGAAATGCAGAGGGAGCTCTAACCCAATATTTAAGCCATGGGCAGTCCCTATCCCCGGGAGTGTTTAATAGGAACAGTGCAGAGGGAGATTTACTCTGTATCTAACCCCGCGCTGTCCCTGCCCTGGGAGTGTTTAATAGGAACAATGCAGAGGGAGATTTACTCTGTATCTAACCCCGCGCTGTCCCTGCCCTGGGAGTGTTTAATAAGAACAGTGCAGTGGGAGATTTACTCTGTATCTAACCCCGCGCTGTCCCTGTCCTGGGAATGTTTAATAGGAACAGTGCAGTGGGAGATTTACTCTGTATCTAACCCCGCGCTGTCCCTGTCCTGGGAGTTTTTAATACAAACGGTGTAGAGGGAGCTTTACTCTGTATCTAACCCCATGTTGTCCCTGTCCTGGGAGTTTTTAATACAAACGGTGTAGAGGGAGCTTTACTCTGTATCTAACCCCGTGCTGTCCCTGTCCTGGGAGTTTTTAATACGAACAGTGCAGAGGGAGATTTACTCTGTATCTAACCCCGTGCTGTCCCTGTCCTGGGAGTGTTTGATGGGGAGAGCGTAGAGGAAGCTTTACTCCTTAATTGAGTCCGAGTTGTTCTTTACCTGAGGGACCTCTCCCTATCAGTGACTCTGCTGGAGCTATCCCTGTTGTTGTGTGAGGGGTAGCCGTATAATCGAACAGGACCCGGGACAGTTTGGTATCGAGTGAAGCTGTTGGCTGTTTGTTTAAATCTACCTTCGCTGTTTGGACAGCTCTTTCCCCCAGACCATCGGACGGTGGATGGGATGGAGCCGTTCTGAACATGCTGAATGCCATTTGACATCAGGAAATACTGGAAAACCCTGCTGGAGAATGGTGTCCCATTGTCTGTGACCAAAACTTCCAGGAGTCTGTGTATCATGGATGATGCTCACAGCTTTTCGATCATCATCACGGAGATTGCTGAATGAACCCTATCGGGGTCTAACTGCTTTGAAGGGGCAAGAGCCAAGAGCATTGAGCCGATGAAAGGACGGGGACAGTCCGTGTGTAACCCAGCCCAGGGTTGACCTTTTCTCTGGACACTCTCTCTCGGCCTCCCACCGTCCTCCACACTAGGGGATTGGGTATTTATCCAGCTGGGAGAACCTGCTTCCAGCTCGGTTAAAGTCCCCACAAAGGCAAGCCGACCCACTGGGGCTTCGCAATTGGTACAGCCAGTGTTCCCCAGTCCGCACACAGGAAGGGTTTGATGATTCCATCACTTCCCAGCCTCCTGGTTTCCGGTCATAGACTCACAGGGTCCGACAGCATAGAAACAGGCCCTTCGGCCCGCACTGATCCATGCTGTCCATCCATGCTAACCCCATTTCCCTGCACTTGGCCCATATCCTTGTAATCCTTTCCTCTCCTTGTATTTGTCCAAACGCCTTTTAAATGTTGCTAATGTACCCGCCTCAGCCACTTCCCCTGGCAGCTCATTCCATATGCGTAGCACCCTCTGTGTGAAACAGTTGTCCCTCGTGTTCCCTTTTATTCTTAAACTTAAACTGATGCCCTCTAGTCCTCACATCCCCAACCCTGGGAAACACACTGAGCGCATTCACCCTCTCATGATCTTATACACCTCTATCATGTTATGTTAGGGATAGCTCCAGCAGAGTCACTGATAGGGAGAGGTCCCTCAGGTAAAGAACAACTCGGACTCAATTAAGGAGTAAAGCTTCCTCTACGCTCTCCCCATCAAACACTCCCAGGACAGGGACAGCACGGGGTTAGATCCAGAGTAAATCTCCCTCTGCACTGTTCCTATTAAACCCTCCCAGGACAGGGACAGCACGGGGTTAGGTACAGAGTAAATCTCCCTCTGCACTGTTCTCATTAAACTCTCCCAGGACAGGGACAGCATGGGCTTCGATACAGAGTAAATCTCCCTCTGCACTGTTCCTATTAAACACTCCCAGGACAGGGACAGCGCGGGGTTTGATACACAGCGTGGGGTTTGATACACAGCGCGGGGTTTGTGTGTGGGAGGTGATGTCTCACAAATGTGTTCGAGGCCTTTGATGAAGTGACCAAGCAGATTGACCAGGACTGGGTGTTAGGCATGTTCTGGGTGGGTTTCAGTAAGGCCTTTGATAAAGTTGCAGATGGTAGGCTGCTCTGGAATGTTAAATTTTGTGGAATCCAGGGGCCGATGTCAAACTGAATCCACCTTTAGGCTTGCTGGGAGGAAGCAGAGGGTTACAGTGGGAGGATGTTTCTGGAACTGGAGGCCTGTGACTAGGGGATTGCCTCAGGGCTCGGTGCTGGGGCCCATTGCTGTTTGTTATCGATAGCAATGATGTGGATGGGAATGTCCAAGGCAAGGTCAGTTTGAAGATGACGCTAAAACTGTCGGGATCCCCGTGGACAGTGAGGAAGATTCTCAGGAACTGCAGCAGGACTTTGATCCGATGGGAAAGGGGGCTGAGGAATTGCAAATGGAGTTTAATATCGATAAGGGATAGGTCTTGCCTTTTGGAAAGTCCAGTCAAGGCAGGAGTTTCATGGTGAATAGTAGGGCCTGATGGAGTGCAGTGGAACAGAGGGACCTTGCAGTTCAGGTTCACTGAAGGGGGGGCTGTCCCAGGGAGACAGGCCTGTGAAGAAGGCTTTTGGCTCTCTGGGCCTTCACCAGTCAGGGCATTGAGGAGGGACGTTGGGAAGTTATGTTGCTGTATTACTGGACGGTGCTGAGGCTGCACTTGGGAGGATTGTGTTCAGCTTTTGCGTGACCTTGCTCTAGTTTAGCTTGGACGGAGTGCAGAGGGAGATGTACAAGGCCATTGCCAGGTCTGAAGGGGCCTGAGCAACAGGGAGAGGCTGGCCAAGCTCCTCCGAGCTTTTTTGTAGGAGACTGTCCCTGTCCTGTGAGTGTTTAATAGGAACAGTGCAGTGGAAGATTTACTCTGTATCTAAGCCCGTGCTGTCTCTGTCCTGGAAGTGTTTAACATGAACAGTGCAGAAGGAGATTTACTCTGTATCTAACCCTGCGCTGTCCCTGTGCTGGGAGCGTTTAATAGGAACAGTGCTGAGCAAGATTGACTCTGTATCTAACCCCATGCTGTCCTTGACCTGGGAGTGTTTAATAGGAACACTGTAGAGGGGGATTTACTCCATATGTAAATCCGTGCTGTCCCTGTACTGGGAGTGTTTAATAGGAACAGTACAGAGGGAGATTTACTCTGTAACTTAACCCGTTGAGTCCCTGTCATGGGAGAGTTTAATAGAAACAGTGCAGACTCTGTTTCTAACGCCGTGCTTTTCTGTCCTGGGAGTGTTTAATAAGAACAGTGCAGAAGGAGATTTACTCTGTATCTAACCCCTTGCTGTCCCTGTCCTCGGTGTGTTTTACATGAACAGTGCAGAAGGTGATTTACTCTGTACCTAACCCCATGCTGTGCCTGTCATGTGAGTGTTCAATAGGAACAGTGCAGAGCGAGATTTACTCTGTAACTAACCCCGTGCTTTCCCTGTCCTGGGAATGTTTGATGGGGGACAGTGTTGAGGGAGATTTACTCCGTATGTAACCCAGTGCTGTCCCTGTCCTGGGAGTGTTTAATAGGAACAGTGCAGAGGGAGATTTACTCTGTACCTAACATTATGCTGTCCCTGTCCTGGGAGTGTTTAATAGGAACAGTGCAGTGGGAGATTTACTCTGTATCTAACCCCGTGCTGTCCCTGTCCTGGGAGTATTTAACTGGAACAGAGCAGAGGGAGATTTACTCTGTATCTAACCCAGCGCTGTCCCAGCCCTTAGAGTGTTTAATAGGAACAGTGCAGAGGGAGATTTACTCTGTTTCTAACCCCGTGCTTACCCTGTCCTGGGAGTGTTTGATGGGGTACAGTGCAGAGGGAGATTTCCTCCGTATGTAACCCCGTGCTGTCCCTGTCCTGGGAGTGTTTAATAGAAACAGTGCAGAAGGAGATTTACTCCATATCTAACCCCGTGCTGTCTCTGTCCTGGGAGTGTTTAATAGGAGCAGTGCAGAGGGAGATTTACTCTGTACATAACCCCGCGCTGTCCCTGTTCTGGGAATGTTTAATAGGAACAGTATAGAAGGAGATTTACTCTGTATCTAACCCCGTGCTGTCCCTGTCCTGGGAGTATTTAATAGGAACAGTGCAGAGGGAGATTTATTCTGTACCTAACCCCGCGCTGTCCCTGTTTGGGAATGTTTAATAGGAACAGTACAGAAGGAGATTTACTCTGTATCTAACCCCGTGCTGTCCCTGTCCTGGGAGTATTGAAAAGGAACAGTGCAGAGGGAGATTTACTCTGTATCTAACCCCGCGCTGTCCCTGTCCTGGGAGTATTTAATAGGAACAGTGCAGAGGGAGATTTACTCTGTACCTAACCCCACGCTGTCCCTGTTCTGGGAATGTTTAATAGGAACAGTGCAAAGGGAGATTTACTCTGTATCTCACGCACGCTGTCCCTGTCCTGGGAATGTTTAATCGGAACATTTCAGAGGGAGATTTACTCTATATGTAGCCCTGCGCTGTCCTGTACTGGGAGTTTTTAATATGAACAGTGCAGTTAGAAATTTACTCTGTATCTAACCACGGGCTGTCCCTGTCCTGGGAGTGTTTAATTGGTACAGTGCAGTGGGAATTTATTCTGTATCTAACCCCGTGTTGTATCTGTCCTGGAAATGTTTAATATGAAAAGTGCAGAGGGAGATTTACTCTGTCCTTAACCCTGCGCTGTCCCTGTCCTGGGAGTGTTTAATTGGAAGAATGCAGTGGGAGATTTACTCTGTATCTAACATCGTGCTGTCGTTGTTATGGTAGTGTTTAACATGAACAGTGCAGAAGGAGATTTACTCTGTATCTCACCCCGTGCTGTCCCTGTCCTGGGAGTATTTAATAGGAACAGTGCAGAGGGAGATTTACTCTGTACCTAACCCCACGCTGTCCCTGTTCTGGGAATGTTTAATAGGAACAGTGCAGAGGGAAATTTACTCTGTATCTAACCCCATGCTGTCCCTGTCCTGGAACTGTTTAATAGGAACAGTGCAGATGGAGATTTACTCTCTATCTAACCGCGTGCGGTCTCTGACCTGGGTGTGTTTAATAGGAACAGTGCAGTGGGAGATTTACTCTGTACCTAACCCAGTGCTAACTCTGACTGGGGGGGTTTAGTCGCAACAGTGCAGAGCGTAATTGACTCTGGACCTAACAACGCGCTGTGCCTAATCTGGGAGTAATTAATAGGAACAGTGCAGAGGGGGATTTACTCTGTGCCTAACCCCATACTCTCCCTGTCCTGTGAGTGTTTAATAGGAACAGTGCAGATGGAGATTTACTCTGTATCTAACCCCGTGCTGTCCCTGTCCTGGGAGTATTTAATAGAAACAGTGCAGTGGGAGATTTACTCTGTATCAAACCGCGTGCGGTCTCTGACCTGGGTGTGTTTATTAGGAAGAGTGCAGTGGGAGATTTACTCTGTATCTAACCCTGTGTTGTCCCTGTACTGGGAGTGTTTAATAGGAACAGTGCAGAGGGAGATTTACTCTGTATCTAACACCGTGCTGTCCCTGTCCTGGGAGTGTTTAATAGGAACAGTGCAGAGGGAGATTTACTCTGTATCTAACCCCACAATGTACCTGTCCTGGGAGTGTTTAATAGGAACAG
>NW_025200739.1:5938-6736 GCF_004010195.1 Chiloscyllium plagiosum | reverse complement strand
GCCCAGTCGCTCCAGTCTTTCAGTGTAAGGTAGGCCCACCATTCCAGGAATTGACCTCGTGAACCTACGCTGCACTCCCTCAATAGCCAGAATGTCTTTCCTCAAATTTGGAGACCAGAGCTGTACACAATACTCCAGGTGTGGTCTCACCAGGGCCCTAAGACCATAAGACCATAAGACATAGGAGTGGAAGTAAGGCCATTTGGCCCATCGAGTCCACTCCGCCATTCAATCATGGCTGATGCGCATTTCAGCTCCACTTACCAGCTCCCTGTACAGCTGCAGAAGAACCTCTTTGCTTCTATACTCAATCCCTCTTGTTATGAAGACCAGGTACCCCACCAGTCACTGCCTGCCATTCCGAAATGGAGCCGTTTATTACTACTCTGTTTCCTGTCAGCCAACCAACTTTCAATCCAAGTTAGTACTTTACCCCCAATGCCATGCGCCCTAATTTTGCTCACTAACCTCCTATGTGGGCCTTTATCAAAAGCTTTCTGAAAGTCCAGGTATACTACATCTACTGGATCTCCCTCGTCCATCTTCAGAGTTACATCCTCAAAAAATTCCAGAAGATTAGTCAAGCATGATTTTCCCTTCATAAATCCATGCTGTCTCTGACCTATCCTGTTACTACTATCCAGATGGGTCGTAATTTCATCCTTTTATAATAGACTCCAGCATTTTTCCCACCACTGAGGTCAGACTAACTGGTCTATAATTTCCTGCTTTCTCTCTCCGACCTTTCTTAAAAAGTGGTATAACATTAGCCACCCTCCAATCCGCAGGAACTGATCC
>NW_025200739.1:0-5060 GCF_004010195.1 Chiloscyllium plagiosum | reverse complement strand
GAAATATTGTCACTACCGATTGTACCCTCTCCGTCTCAAATTGCAGATTGAAGCTTATTGTATTATGGTCACTACTTCGCAATGGCTCCTTCACTTCGAGGTCCCTGATCAATTCTGGTTCGTTGCACAATACCAGATCCAGAATTGCCTTCTCCCTGGTAGACTCCAGCACCAGCTGTTCTAAGAATCCATCTTGGAAACACTCCACAAAGTCTCTTTTTTGAGGTCCAATACCATCCTGATTCTTCCAGTCTACCTGCATGCTGAAATCCCCCATAACAACTGTAGTAACATCTTTGCGACAGGCCAATTTCAGCTCCTGATTCAACTTACATCCGACATCCAGACTACTGTTTGGGGGCCTGTAGATAACTCCCAAGAGGGTCTTTTTACCCTTAGAATTTCTCAGCTCTATCCATACTGACTCTATATCCCCTGATTCTAGGTCCCCCCACGCAAGGGACTGAATATCATCCCTTACCAACATGGCCACCCCACTCCCTCTGCCCTAGGTCAATGGACCATTCTAGGTCCATTCAGGTTTGTCTGGGTCTTTTCAGGGCCTATGAGTAAACTTCACTTTTTGGTACACTTAGATAATGTTCAACTTTGATCATTTGACTTTCAGACCTGAGACTTTCAAGGACTAAAAGTGGTTTTAAAAAACATGGACATTGCTGACCTAAAATGGCTGCCGTGATCACCTGACAAGCCCAAACAACTAACATGGATTCTCTAAAACAAACTGCTTTGAAATGGCCATTTTAACAAAGGCCCTGAAATTCAGCGAATCCTCAAAATGTTTTCCTCACACTTGCATGGTAACTTTGCAAGTAGGAGACAAGAGTTACCAGCAGCTTAGAGTGCAACAGACACCGGAGTCTGCAAAAGAATGGTAAACCAACAACAGCCTTTGAGCAATAGGGGAGAGAAAACAACAAATAACCCACAAGGTCTAGATTCAGTGCCCAGATTGAATCACAGACTGTGGCTGACACTGGGCATCTGTCCTTTCCTCCCCTGAACAGTCAGCATTTTACCCAATGGCTCAGTCACTGAATGCATTGTATTATGCACCTAAATCACATTGAATACAGGGTCCTAAAATCAGAACCCTGCAGAGCTTGCAACTTCAACAATGTCTGAAGAGGAAGGAGACAAAGAGTATTCAAAGCTGAAAGAAGCACTTTAAAAAAATTGTTACTCTTGCTCCAGCTTAGACAGCTGCAAGTCTACTTGTCACTTGCTGTTGTGCAGGGGCCAACATACAGTGATAATTACAAAAGCAAGAAAGTAAGTCAAAGAGTGCCCTGCAAAACTCTCCTGTTAAATGCTTGGTTGATCGATTCAAGCAAAGTTCACTGTCTTTTGTTGCCACCCAGTTCTTAGTCTGGCACTTAATTTAAGATCAGGCACTCTATCACCCTCTGCTGACTGGAGTTAGTAATAAAATTAATGAGCATAGCTTCGTCTCTTGATCCTTAGAAAAGGTGAAACCGAAAAACATGTGCATGTATATAAGTGCTGCTTACATGTGAGTGTGTGTAACAGCTGCATATTTATGTGGGCTGTGTATATATGTGTGTGTAGGATTGTGTTTATGATGGCACCTGTACATGTGAATGAGTGTATGAGCAATAATGCATGTGGGAATGAACATGTGAACCTGATGCATGTTTGCATTCAGGGTTGTGTGATACATGCGTAATGGAGTTTGTATGTGTGTGTTCTTTAAAGGGCCTGGTCTCTATAAATGTGTGTCAATCAGTCCAACATGAGAGTGAGTATGTGTGTGTGTGGTTGTATCAAGCTTGTATTTTCTGGGTGAGAGGAGTTTTAGTGAATGTACACAAGTGTGGAGAACATGTGTGTATGTTTCTGTGTGGGTATTTTTACCCATGTGTCTGGGTGTGAGTATGCATGTGTGTGTCTTTCTGTTCCTGTACCCAACACTGCTGGGACCCCTAAATCTGAACTCTCACTTTGGGGCCTGGAGGTAGGAGTCAGGATGGTTCACATGTCATAAACCCAAGCCCTGGATTGTCATCCTTTGGAATTATGTCCTTGAACATAGAGACTGTTCCCTTAGAAGCCTCTGGAACAGCAGATGGTGGTACAGGGTGAGGAACTGACATATTGATACTTTAATGCGATTTGAGGTACTCCTTCATCAATCTTTTACAATTTTTAAATTAAAATCAGGAAGAGCAGCCAGGTCACCGGGTTGGTAGAAATCCCTTACAGGACAACTTCCAGTAACACCTACCATCTGTACCAATGCAGGCAGGGAATGCCGGAATATAGTTGCTCCCAGCACCGCCCCAGCCTGCCTTTGGGTTTCTGCCTGGTCCATATCAGTTACAATTGTCTGAGAGAGACTGAACCAGCCTAGCCATAACCCTGACCATTAGAAGACATACCTACCACTAATCCACTCCATCATCATTATCTGCCCTAGTCCATTGATTGTTGAAATCCTAACTCATGCTGTGGTCATCTCTAGCTTTGACTATTCCAATTTATTCCCAGCAACTACCATCCTCAATCACTTCAAAACTGCTATCTGTTTTCTAACTCTGGCAAATCTCATTCACCCAATAGCCCTGTGTTCACTGAACAGTATAAACTCCTGATCCGGAACACCACAACTTGAAAATTCTCACTTTTGATTTCAGAAATCTCAGTCGTTTGATCACTCCTTACAATCTTTTCCAGGCACCCAGCCCTCCAAAATACTTGACTGTTAATTCTGGCCTCTTGTACAATTTTTAATTTTAATTGCTCCATCATCTGTATCTCTACTGTCAACTCTTAGAATTCCTCTTGCAAACTTCAATTCTACTTTTCTTCCTTTAATATGTTCCTCTAAACCCGCATCCTTGACACGTGTTTGGTCATCTGTGCTAACATCACCTGGTATGGGTCAATGTGAACAACCTTGGAACATTTTACTATGTTAAAGATGCAATACAAATACACGTTGTGTGCCTGTAGAGTACTGTTTGTCGGTGTTGTCCCTCTGAAGAACTGAACTCTGACTCCAAAATAGGTGAGTCCCATTGCTGTGCCTGAGACCTGATTCAACCCTTACTGACATCGCAGCACCTGTCAAAAGGCACTTTCTTGTTCTAAAGTTTTGCCTGTGTGAACCCCAGTTACTCTACTTGTATTGTTCAAACTCATACTTCTGATATTCTTATCATGTGGTACATTACATACTGGATTGCATCATTTGTTGTACCAAGGCTTATTGTGATTTTGGGAACAGGGTCGTGGTCTACCCATTAAAAAAAAATCACCTTCATAGTATATGAGCAGTTACATGTGAATGAAAGTCAGTGTGATTTGATAAAACATTCACAAACAATGCTGTTGATAATGCAGATGACTCATATACTAGCCTGGAAAGAGGCAAGACCATAGCAGCAGAGAAAAGAGGTGGTCTTAATTCAAAAACAGTTTCCATAAAGTCATAGAATTTTACAGTACAGATGGAAACCATTCAACTCACTGGAATTGTGCCAGTCATAAACACTTGACTAACACTCTGCAGCTGCCTCCAAGATTGCTTAGAGTAAGTGCCTCTGTGCTAACTTAGACCACGGGTAGCGAGATCCCCCTAAACATTGTTAAGTAGGAACTGGGCCTTGTGTATATAGTCGGTGATGTGATGGCTGGTTCCCACTGTTCCACGTTGCTTTATAAACCTTCTCCTTAAACATATGATAATTGGACAACAATTTCACATCTACAAAAAAAATGCTTTATTTAAACAAATGACTTTGTACCTTTAAAGGCTTTCTTTTGCAGCACAGCACACTGTTGCCTGACTTTAACTTTCACTTCTAATGGGAAGGTACCACATAGTGGACGTTTTAATCAAGCGATATTGAAAATCAAAAACTTGTCACAATTTTCTCATTGGAAGTTGGAACACGGGACTTAACTTGGATTTTGGAGTGCCCAGTTGGAGTCAGTCAGCCCTTCAGACAGACAAGGGGAAGGAATGGCAACAGGCCACCCTGGAACTCAGTACCAGTAGTCTAGGTCTGAGGATCTTGAAGCAGAAGAAATCCAATGAGCCTACGGAAACAGTCATGTCAATGAATGGAACACCAACAACCATATCCTAGCTCAGTATCTGCACGACCAAACCTCACAGGCTGCTCCATGTGACACATCCAATCATTAACTCATTAATAATTGGGGTGGCATGGTGACTCGATGGTTAGCACTACTGTCTCGCAGCAGGGGCCCAGGTTCAATTCCAACCTCGGGCGACTGTCTGAGGAGATTGCGCATTCTCCCCATGTCTGCGTGGGTTTCCTCCGGGTGCTCCGGTTTTTTCCCACAATCCAAAGATGTGCAGGTCAGGTGGATTGGCCATGCTAAATTGCCCAGACTGTTCAGGGACATGTAGGGTCCATAGGAGGTAAATATAGGGTAGGGTGTGTTACTCTTCAGAGGGTCAGTGTGGACCTGTTGGGCTGAAGGGCTTGATTCCACACTGTAGGGATTCTATAATCTCTAATAATCCTAACATTAATACTCTCAACTATACCCTTACACACTTTAGTTTATTCACTTTAGAGATGTCGGCATCTCTAGCTGGGCCAGCATTTATTGTCCATCCCTCCTTTCCTTTGAAAAGATGGCAGTGAGCTGCCATTTTGAATTGCTGCAGTCCACTTACCACTGCTGCAAGCCTCACAGCTACATCTCATCTTCCAGCTCTATAACTATGAAAGGTATATCACTCAAACACTTCGCAAAATGTTCACTGATACTCTTTCTTCCATCTAGCAGGACTAGCTGGCAGAAAGCAGGAAGGAGCAGTGACAAACTCATAGGCATCGCCTCACCATTTTGAAGAAGGCAGTACACAACACTCTTGATGCAGCTGACATTCAGACTGTGGCAACTGGCATCCAGAATCTCCCCACATACATTCAGGACAGCACCCACGCCTTCCACCACCTCCATGACTTTCGTTTCCCCGGCCCCTGATGTCTCATCTTCACCATTGACATCCAGTCCCTGTACACATCCATCCACCATGA
>NW_025200738.1:5785-6735 GCF_004010195.1 Chiloscyllium plagiosum | reverse complement strand
AATTGTAACATTTAAGAGGCTTGTGAATAGGAAAGGTTTGGATGAATATGGGCCAGTTGCTGGCAGGTGGGACTAGATGGGTTGGGATATCTGGTCGGCATGGGCAAGTTGGACAGCAGGTTCTGTTTCCATGCTGCACATCTCAATGACTCTATGACTCTATAAAGAACCTTAAGTTTCGGGGGATTCAAGAATTTGTTTTCTGAATGTCACTGTTTTCGTTTGCAAATAAAAGATATACTCCTTGAAAAACTCTCCGCATCTCCTGGTGATTGTTGACATTTTCTCCACGACAACCGCAACTTTGGGTGCAGTAAAATTGTGGCGACTGCAGCTCTGTGGCGCAATGAAAAGTGTGTTAGATTTCTACAAATTTGGTAACTTTGCTATTCAAAGTTTGTGAGTTTGAACCGCATCAGAATTGGCGTTTAGTTCAGATTTCAGCTGAATCATTGATTGTTGTGCTGATTCATCGCCAATTTCTATCGTCTGGAGTTCTCATCCGTGCTACTGACCATAGGAAATTCCTTACCTTCTTGGTTGTGAGTTTGTACGGAATCATGTTCAGACCAGAATCAGATGCTCACCCGCAAAACCTGCAAATTTCGTGCAGAAACCCACTGTCTCTAAACACATTTCCCTCCCAAAGTTGCACAGAAATGTTCGATTGCTTAAGTGTCTTTATCCCGGTGTGTGACAGGGTTGTTGTGGATGAGCTGTGGAAAGACATTGACGTGTTTGATCAGCCATGATGATATCAAACGGCGGGTAGTACAGGTATTTGGAATAGCTTCCTCCTGTTCCTTTCTTTCTGTGCTGTTTCTTACAGAGTGTTTTCAAAATTAACATGATGAGAGCAATGTGAATCGACACGAAGGAATATCAAAATCCTCCCCTTTACACTACCGCTCTCACAGCCAGAACAGACAGCTCCTATTGCTGATTTAAAT
>NW_025200738.1:3513-5237 GCF_004010195.1 Chiloscyllium plagiosum | reverse complement strand
TCCAAAGTTCGATTCCAGCCTCGGTGGACTGTCTGTGTCGAGCTTGCACATTCTCCCCGTTTCTGCGTGGGTTTTCTCCGGGTGTTCCAGTTTCCTCCCACAGTCCAAAGATTGTGCAGGTCAGATGAGTTGGTCATTCTAAATTGCCCATAGTGCATTTGTCAGAGGGGAAATGTTTCTGATTGGGTTACTCTTCGGAGGGTTGGTGTGGACTTTTGGGTCCGAAAGGTCTGTTTCCATACTGAAGGGAATCGAATAATCACAGCAAAAGTAGAACAGTTGAGTTAAAGTTCCCAAGGTACGTATTGGTCACGTGACAGGTTCGCTGTCTGCGGCTCTCGTCACGCAGTTGGTCAGCGCTGAATACTTAAAAGTGCATAACATGCCAAGGCTGTAAGTTCAATGCTTATCTAAAGATGTTGTTACTGACATTGACCAGGGATTATTGAAGATCAGACTGAAGCGCAGTTGAAAAGAATGTTGAATAAAGTAGCATTTATTTGAATACTCTAGTTTCTGACGTAGGGAAAAGTTTTGCCTTTGTTCAACATGCCAATTATTAACAGAAAATCTGCAAATATTCCCCACGTGAATATTCATCGGTGGATAGAGAAACAGAGGTGAAGTTTTAGCTTGATGACCTTCCTCAAATCGCTGACCCAGCGCTGGATTACATCCTGGGAAAGTCTGTATAAATCATTTCATATCATTCAATTTCCTGCAAGCTGCACAGTTCATTAATAAAATCGAAAGTATTAGATTTATCTCTTTGTAGAGATTGACTGTTGTCAGTAAACCTGGTAAAGGATCTGGGCAAGTAGTTTTGCTGTTGGGAGAAATAAAGGGTCAAACTGGAATAAGTTTGAGTCTTGACACAGGATTTTTCAAGCGGAGATAAAAGTGTATTAAATAGACTCACTCCCCTTTCCCTTGATTATGATCAAATTTTCAAGACAACACATGGCAATGATAATGTTTACATCGACAGACCAAATCTTGCTCACTGGAGGCACCACAGTATTACAGATCAGGAGAGCGGGGGAGATGATGATCCTTGTGGAAACCTGAGACAGTGAGAGAATTAGTCCCACACTGTTAGTCTCACTTTTCTCATAAATTAGTTAGTCAGCGGACTGAGCTGACAGACGTCCATTCAATGCAGAGCGAAACCAAACAACTCAGTGCATTCACAGTATATAATATTTCATGTTGAATGAGTTGCTGCACCTTCTAACTCCACTAGCTCTTCTTATACTTAACATTTTCTGTTGCAGGTGTCATGCAGTTTTTTTTCACATGAATGTTAACGAATTCAGGAACGTTTCCATTTTGCATCCCCATCCAGGCAGCCCAGAATGACTGTCGCTGTTTAATTCTCCCCGTGTCTGCGTGGGTTTCCTCCGGGTGCTCCGGTTTCCTCCCACAGTCCAAACATGTGCAGGTCAGGTGAATTGGCTGTGTTAAATTGCTTGTAGTGTTAGGGGCATGAGTAAATGTAGCGGAATGGGTCTGGGTGGATTGCGCTTCAGCGGGTCGGTGTGGACTTGTTTGGCTGAAGGGCCTGTTTCCAAACTGTAAGTAATCTAATCGAATCTAATCCAATCTAATTCACTCCTTGTCTGCCTGCACTCGCTTTTCAAATATTCTTGAATCCGCTCCTAAAATGATTCTATTTCTGAAAATTCATCTCCGAATTCAATAACTCTCAGAATAAAAAAATGCCT